>NC_036870.1:23837667-23875957 GCF_002910315.2 Salvelinus sp. IW2-2015
TCTCCTCCTGCTCCTCTCCCGATCCTCTCCTCCCAATCATCCTCTTTTGCTCCTCTCCTCAACCCGCTCCTCTCCTCCTGCTCCTCTCCTCCTGCTCCCAGTTTTTTTGTTTTGTCTTTCTCTTATCTTCCCCCCTCCATTTCCCTCTGCTTTCTGTTCAAGAATGACAGGGAGGTGAATAAAGTTTTCAGAGGCACTTTTGTTTCAAACTTTTCTCAGGATGAGAATATGTGTGATGAGAATATGTGTGTGTGTGTGTTTCTACCTGTTCTTTCTACCTGATAAATGCATGTCACACAGTGGAGGCAGTTCCATGTGTTTGGGTGTGTGTGTGTCTGTGCGTGCATAAGTGTATGCGTGTGCATGCTTGCACACCTGTGTCTGTGTGTCTGCACAAGTTCGTCCCGTCCCTCTGGGAGGATTTCCCAATGATGTATATGAACGCTGGATTGCTGATGCTACTGTATGTATTGGCCAATTAGAGGCTGAAGCCACCGGTCGGCCATATTGACACTCCCCTGTAGGAGCAATGTTACATACACACTTAGAAAAAAGTGCCCTCTAGAACCTAAAAGGGCTCTCACAATTTCCCCATATGATAACCCCTTTGAAGAACCSTTTTTGGATCCAGGTTTAACCCTTTTGGATTCCATGTAAAACCTTTTACACAGAGGGTTCTAATTGGATCCCAAAAGTGTTCTACCTGGAACCAAAAAGGGTTTTCCTATCGGAACAGTCGAATAACTATTTTGGAACCCTTTTTTCTAAGAGAGTAGGAATTAATGGAATTCTACAGTATTTCATTTAAGTGTTTCAAGGACAGAGTTGTATTTCAGTCTTTTTTGTTGTTGAAATAGGGACAGTAACATTAGTACTTTTAAATAATTATGCTTTAACGAACATGTTTTATATTCATTTTATTGTAATTTTTTTTAAATATTTAGCTAAAATAATATAATTTATGGAGTATCCATGTAATAGAATAAACGTCACAATTTTTGGGGGACATCTATGAATGCATTTCTATAGCTTCCAAAATATTTTTTACAACGGTGGGGGAGTGCCAAGATGGAGGCACGGTGGGGGAGTGCCAAGATGGAGGCACGGTGGGGGAGTGCCAAGATGGAGGCACGGTGGGGGAGTTGCAAGATGGAGGCACGTGTGGGGAGTGCCAGATGGAGCACGGTGAGGGGGAGAGCCAAATGGAGGCAGGTGGGGGAGTGCCCAAGATGGAGGCACGGTGGGGGAGTGCCAAGATGGAGGCACGGTGGGGAGTGCCAAGATGGAGGCACGGTGGGGAGTGCCAAGATGGGAGCACGGTGGGGGAGGCCAAGATGGAGGCACGGTGGGGGAGTGCCAAGATGGAGGCAAAGGTGGGGGAGTGCCAGATGGAGGCACGGTGGGGGGAGTGCCAAGATGGAGGCACGGTGGGGGAGTGCCAAGATGGGGCACGGTGGGGGAGTGCCAAATGGAGGCGGTGGGGGGAGGCGCAAAATGGGAGGCACGGTGGGGGAGAGCAAGATGGAGGGCACGGTGGGGGAGTGCCAAGATGGAGGCACGGTGGGGAGTGCAAGGATGGGAGGCACGGTGGGGGAGTGCCAAGATGGAGGCACGGTGGGGGAAGCCAAGATGGAGGCACGGTGGGGGAGTGCCAAGATGGAGCACGGTGGGGGAGTGCCAAGATGGAGGCAGGTGGGGAGTGCAAGATGGAGGCACGGTGGGGGAGAGCCAAGATGGAGGCACGGTGGGGGAGTGCCAAGATGGAGGCCCGGGGGAGGCAGATGGAGGCACGGTGGGTGAGAGCCAAGATGGAGGCACGGTGGGAGGATCCCAGATGGAGGCACGGTGGGTGAGAGCCAAGATGGAGGCACGGTGGGGGAGTGCCAAGATGGAGGCACGGTGGGGGAGTGCCAGATGGAGGCACGGTGGGGGAGTGCCAAGATGAGGCACGGTGGGGGAGTGCCAGGATGGAGGCACGGTGGGGGAGTGGCCAAGAATGGAGGCACGGTGGGGGAGTGCCAGGATGGAGGCACGGTGGGGGAGTGCCAAGATGGAGGCACGGTGGGGGAGTGCCAGATGGAGGACGGGGGGGAGTGCCAAGATGGAGGCACGGCGGGGGAGTGCCAAGATGGAGGCACGGCGGGGCGAGTGCCCAGATGGAGGCACGGCGGGGGAGTGCCAGGATGGAGGCACGGCGGGGGAGTGCAAGATGGAGGCACGGCGGGGGGAGTGCCAAGATGGAGGCACGGTGGGGGAAGTGCCAAGATGGAGGCACGGTGGGGGAGTGCCAGATGGAGGCACGGTGGGGGGAGTGCCAAGATGGAGGCACGGTGGGGGAGTGCCAAGATGGAGGCACGGTGGGGGAGTGCAGATGGAGGCACGGTGGGGGAGTGCCAAGATGGAGGCACGGTGGGGGAGTGCCAAGATGGAGGCACGGTGGGGAGTGCCAAGCCATGGAGAGCCACGGTGGGTGAGAGGCCAAGATGAAGAGGCACTTGGTGGGGATGGTAGCCAAGATGGGAGTCACCGAGGGTGGGGGAGTGCCAGGATTGAGAGGCACGTGGGGAGTGCCAAGCATGAGACAGCAGGGTGGGGGAGTGCCAGGGAAGTGAGCCAAGATGGAGGCCGGTGGGGAGTCGCCAAGATGGAGCACGGTGGGGGGAGTGCCAGATGGAGGCACGGTGGGGAGTGCCACGATGGAGGGCACGGTTGGGGGGAGCCAAGATGGAGGCACGGTGGGGGGAGTGCCAAGATGGAGGCACGCGGGGGAGTGCCAAGATGGAGGCACGGTGGGGAGAGCCAGATGGAGGCAGCGGTGCGGGAGTGCCAAGATGGAGGCACGGCGGTGAGGCCAGATGGAGCACGGTGGGGTGCAAGTGCCAAGATGGAGGCACGGTGGGGGAGTGCCAGGATGGAGGCACGGTGGGGGAGTGCCAAAGATGGAGGTACGGTGGGGGAGTGCCCAAGGATGGGAGGCACGGTGGGGGAGTGCCAAGATGGAGGCACGCGTGGGGAGTGCCAAGGATGGAGGCCGGTGGGGAGTGCCAAGATGGAGCACGGTGGGGGAGTGCAAGATGGAGGCACGGCGGGGGAGTCCAAAGATGGAGGCAACTGGCGGGGGAGTGCCAAGGACATGTGAGGCAGCGGCGGGGGAGTGCAAGATGGAGGGCACGGCGGGGGAGTGCAGGAATGGAGGCCACGGCGGGGGAGTGCCAAGATGGAGGCACGATCCGGACGGGATGGCGGGGGAGTGCCAGATGGAAGCACGGTGGGGGAGTGCCAAGATGGAGGCACGGTGGGGGAGTGCCAAGATGGAGGCACGGTGGGGGAGTGCCAAGATGGAGGCACGGTGGCTCAGTCATCTAGTGTATATATAAATCATTGGTATTTACCCACTCAGCTTGTGCTTGTGATTAATCTGACTGTTTAACTATGGGCTACCCACAACAACACAGGCACTCATATAATTGCCAAATAAATTAAGGAAGAAAGCTTTTCCTCTCCATCCCAGAGAGTTTACATAGTGTCTCAAGGAGTATTGGAGCTAATTACGCAACACTCAGTTCACTGTGGAGGAAGACTGCAGTAGTGTGGCTAAGGGCTCAGACACAACATTAGCGTTTGCTGACCGAGCGTACATTGCATCTCTAGACAGATTGCCAGACATATTTTGCCAACTGAGTGCACTCTGATTTTACTTACCAGCTCTGTCTCACGTCAGAATTAGACGTTCATCCTTCTTTCTCAATCGTCAAATTTCGAAGTTGTTCCAAACGTCTCATTTCAGTGTTCAAGGTTATGTTTAGGCATTAACTCCGAGATGTTTATGTTAGGGTTACATTTAAATCAAAGCAAATGTTATTTGTCACATGCGCCAAATACAACAGGTGTAGACCTTACAATGAAATGCTTACTTACAAACCCTTAATCAACAATGCAGTTTTAAGATTTATTTTATTTTATAGAAATATAACAAATAATTAACTTGTCCGGGATAGTAGAGACGGTAGCGTCCTACTTGGCCAAAATCCAGAAAAAATGTAGCGCCAAATTCAAATATATTACTATAAAAATCAATCTTTCATGAAATCACGCATGAAAGACACCAAGTTAAAGCTACACATGGTGTGAATCAAGCCAACATGTCTGATTTCAAAAAGGATTTACGGGGAAAGCACACCAAACAATTATGTTAGCTCAGTACATAGCCACAGAAAAACACAGCCATTTTCCCAGCAAAAGATAGTAGTCACAAAAGCAGAAATAGAGATAAAATGAATCACTAACCTTTGATGATCTTCATCAGATGACACTCATAGGACATTATGTTAAACAATACATTTATTTTTTGTTCGATAATGTGGATATTTATATCCACAAATCTCGGTTTACATTGGCGCCATGTTCAGAAATGCCTCCAAAATATCCGGAGTAATTAGAGAGAGCCACGTCAAATAACAGAAATACTCATCATAAACTTTGATGAAAGATACATGTTTTACACATAATTAAAGATACACTTGTTCTTAATGCAACCGCTGTGTCAGATTTAAAAAAAAACGTTACGTAAAAAGCACACCATGCAATAATCTGAGACGGCGTTCAGATTTAACAACCTTTCTCCGCCATGTTGGAGTCAACAGAAATACGATATTACATCATAAATATTCCCTTACCGTTGATTATGTTCATCAGAATGCACTGCCAGGAATCCTAGTTCCACAATAAATCATTGTTTTGTTCGATAATGTCCATTACTTATGTCCAATTAGCTACTTTTGCTAGCATGTGTAGTACACGTGTCCAAACGCTCGCGCAGATGCAGGCAAACGTCGGACGAAAACTTCAACAAGTTATATTACAAGTCGAATAAACTGGTCAAACTTATTAGAGAATCAATCTTCAGGATAATGTTATAATTTATATCCAATAAGGTTCCAACCGGAGAATTCTTTTTAGTCTCTATAAGTAATGGAACACATGGCGATATCATGAGGAAAGCGCGTGACCAAGAACTGGCAATCTGCCAGACCAATGACTGAAACACCTCCCATCCGGCCCCACATCACACTAGAGGCTTCATTCAGTGTTCCACAGACTGTTGACATCTAGTGGAAGGCGTAGGAAGTGCAAACGGATCCATATATTACAGGGAATTGAATAGGCGATGACTTTAACATCGACCAGTCTCAGAATTTTCACTTCCTGTTTTGATTTTTTCTTAGGTTTTTGCCTGCCATATGAGTCCTGTTATACTCACAGACATCATTCAAACAGTTTTAGAAACTTCAGAGTGTTTTCTATCAAATAGTAATAATAATATGCATATATTAGCATCTGGTACAGAGTAGGAGGCAGTTCACTATGGGCACGCAATTCATCCAAAAGTGAAAATGCTGCCTTGCGGTCGGAGGCCGTGCAATTGACATACCAGGCAGTGATGCAACCAGTCAGGATGCCCTCGATGGTGCAGCTGTAGAACATTTTGAGGATCTGAGGACCCATGCCAAATCTTTTCAGTCTCCTGAGGGGGAATGGGTGTTGTTGTGCCCTCTTTATGAATGTCTTGGTGTGTTTGGACCATGTTAGTTTGTTGGGGATGTGGACACCAAGGAACTTGAAGCTCTCAACCTTCTCCACTACAGCACTGTCGATGTAGTCCACAGTCATCTCCTATGTCTTGATCACGTTGAGGGAGAGATTGTTATCCTGGCACCACAATGCCAGGTCTCTGACCTCCTCCCTATAGGCTGTCCCATCGTTGTCAGTGATCAGGCCTACCACTGTTGTGTCGTGCGGAAACTTAATGATGGTGTTGGAGTTGTGCATTAACTCCAAATGGTTATGGTAAGCGTTAAGGTTTGGGATGGGCTTAAAACAAAACTATCAAAAACAACTTCCTATCTCTGGATTCAAACTTGCAGCCTTTGATATCAGAGGCAAATGCTTATGCCCATCCACCATCCCCGTCCCCAATGCCCTAGCAAAACCGACCCCTACTTGAAGGTAAAAGCACTCACAGCTGCCCCTAGTAGCCGGTTTCCAAGTCATCTCCCGACGTCCTTAGATGGACGTTGAATACTGACTTGTGGTACGGGTGACCTGTCTGGATTTTCCATGTAGAATCACATGAAAATGTCAGCAGTCAGACATTTATAGCGGGTGGCCTCTTAAACACAGCACGCCGAAAGATCTGCAGACAAACACTAGATCCACATTCGGTGCGATGTGTGCGAGTTTTAAGAGGCCTGAATGGGGGAAATGATGAGACAAAACAAGACACAATGGTTAAAATGTCTGTAGCAGGCTGGTGGTGTCTCCAAGTCTCAGTGAAAGAGCTAGCAAGCCCATAGACCAGTGGAGTCTGCTGAGGGGAGGACGGCACATAATAATGGCTGGGAATGTAGTAAATGCAATGGCATCCAACACATGGAAACCATATTTGATACCATTCCAATAATTCCGCTCCAGCCATTACCACAAGCCGTCCTCCCAAATTAAGATGCCACGAACCTCCTGTGCTATAGATGTAAACCAAAAGTTAGCTTGCTAGCTAGCCTGTAGACATTAGCTAAACATTAGCTAGCGCTAGCCTATAGACATTAGCTAAACATTAGCTWGCGCTAGCCTATAGACATCAGCTAAACATTAGCTTGCTACCTAACCGGATTACCTTAGAAAAACTGCCAGGGCTAACATTGACCATGAGTACAATAGGCTACCCTATAGTTGTATTAGTTTAGAGCACTGTGACACGCAACCCATGTGACAACCAATAATGTGTCCCTTATTTAGCGTTTTTCTAATGTATTCATTCAGTTATTTCCACTCTCATTGTCACTAGTTTAAAACTTCATTTTTATGTGAGGTACCTCACTGGACTCTATTCAGAAAGTGTTGTTGGATGTTGTTTAGCTTCTGGCCCAATGGGAGCAGGGTTTGTTTAGCTGGGAGTTTGAGTTATTTGAAGGGCTGCCATTTTAATCAGGCTTGCTTTCTTGTTTTTGTTATCTTTAGGGGGGGGCCTGGTCGGACTCTGTTGCCACATGTGTTTCATCACACCTGTAATTGGATAGGAATCTGTGTTCAGTATTTTCCTGTATTTAATTACGAAACCCTTTTACAAAACGCTTTATCCAGGACAGCAGGGAGATGGAGAGAGGGAGGGACCAGAGGGATTGAGGGAGACAGGGCACAAAGTRAGCTTGCATGTAGATTAGTGATTTGGGAGCAGGTGGATATGGTCGTGTGTGTGTGTGTTTGTGCATGCGTGCAAGCGAGCACATGTGTGTGCCCATGTGCTTGTGTATGCGCGTGTGTTTATGTTTGTGTGAGCGCATTAGAAGGGAGCAGATTGTTTTGCACTCTCAGGGGATGAACACAGAGAGAGCTGGATTGACAATGACATGGCTAATTATCTGAGTGTATATACTGTAGGGGCTGTTGAGGTGACCTGTTGCGGTGACTGTATTATCACTAGACCGGCAGTCAACTTCCACGTGACCATTGAGTCACAGTAATCTCCTCCTATGCGCTCTATTCATGAATGGTAGTACCCAACTCACTAACGACTGTTAGTGGCCTGGTACTCAGCGCTCTATTTTTCCTCGAATCACTCTGACATCGATGCAAATGCAATCAGAATTCACATCAAACTCTTATCATAATAACAGTAGGCCTATCATGCTTTTAAAACTCACTATTAGGCCACATTGTTTGACCTCACTGTGATCAATCAATTTGAAGAAAGTTCATTAACAAGTTGAAACTGAGTGGAAAACACAAGGTGATGATTACTTCAAAACATTTAAGACGGTGTATGTAGAACACCCATACGAATATTAGAGCTTATGCATACGCATAGGTCTACAGTACCAGTCAAAAATGTGTACACACCTACTATTTCAAGGGTTTTTCTTTATTTTTACTATTTTCTACATTGTAGAATAATAGTGAAGACATCAAAACTATGAAATAACACATATGGAATCATGTAGTAACCAAAAAAGTGTTAAACAAATCAAAATATTTTTGATATTTGAGATTCTTCAAAGTAGCTACACTTTGCCTTGATGACAGCTTTGCACACTCTTGGCATTCTGTCAACCAGCTTCATGAGGTAGTCATCTGGAATGCAATTAAATTAACAGGTGTGCCTTGTCAAAAGGTAATTTGTGTAATTTCTGTCCTTCTTAAAACTCTTGACCCTAGGGGTCAGATTTTTTAATTTTTTAAAAATAACGTTCCCAAGGTAAACAGACTATTTCTCAGGTCCAGATCGTAGAATATGCATATAATTTACAGATTAGGATAGAAAACACTCCAACGTTTCCAAAACTGTCAAAATATTGTCAGCCCAAATAAATGCTTCACAGAGTTCAAGTAACAGACACATCTCAACATCAACTGTTCAGAAGATACTGTGTGAATCAGGCCTTTATGGTTGAATTACTGCGAAGAAACCACTACTAAAGGACACCAATAATAAGAAGAGACTTGCTTGGGCCAAGAAACACGAGCAATGGACATTACCGGTGGAAATCTTGCCTTTGGTCTGATGAGTCCAAATTTGCGATTTTTGGTTCCAACCGCTGTGTCTTTGTGAGATGTAGAGTAGGTGAACGGATGATCTCTGCATGTGTAGTTCCCACCGTGAAGCATGGAGGAGGAGGTGTGGGGGTGCTTTGCTGGTGACACTGTCAGTGATTTATTTAGAATTCAAGGCACACAGCATTCTGCAGCAATACGCCATACCATTTGGTTTGCCCTTAGTGGGACTATTACTATCATTTGTTTTTCAACAGGACAATGACCCAGCACACCTCCAAGCTGTGTAAGTGCTATTTGACCAAGAAGGAGAGTGATTGCATGCTGCATCAGAAGACCTGGCCTCCACAATCTCCTGACCTCAACCCAATTGATGGTTTGGGATGAGTTTGTATTTGTATTTGTATGTATTATGGATCCCCATTAGCTGCTGCCATGGCAGGAGCTACTCTTCCTAGGGTCCAGCAAATTTAAGGCAGTCTATACATTTTTTAAAACATTACAATACATTTACAGATTTTACAACACACTGTGTGCCCTCAGGCCCCTACTCCACCACTAATCTACAGTTAGAGTTAGACTGCAGAGTGATAGAATAGCAGCCAACAAGTGCTCAGCATATGTGGGAACTCCTCCAAGACTGTTGGAAAAGCCTGGTTTTGGTTGGGAGTTGTTGTGAATTGTGGGGAGGTTCGTGTTTGGGTGTTTGTCTCTTGCTGATGGTTGTCTCAGAGTCTTGTAGCTATGTCACAATAGGACACCGGACAATCGCGTCTCAGTGTCTTGTAGCTATGTCACAATAGGACACCGGACTATCGCAACTCAGAGTCTGTGGACTATGATTTTAGCTTTATTATGCATTCTGGATGAACTGGTTACCTTATGCTATGCTCCAAAATGTATATCCATGAGTCAGGGAAAGAACATATAGACCTAGGTAATTCTGTTAGTTAATTAATTGTGCAGGGCGTCTTACAGAGAGAATATAGTCAGCCTACAGTTATAGTGAATTTGTGTTTGATTAGCCTCGTAATAGGGATTTGTAAAAAATATTTTCATAATTAATAGGCTGACATTACCTTTAGCTACATAATATGATGGTTGCCACTAAAAAGAGGATGATCCCAGCTTCCTACTGCTGCTGTATTTATTTCTCAGCTGCTAATATTTAGCAGATTGCTCTGCTGTAAAACCAGAGTAGCCTACCTGGCATGACTGAAAAAGGAACCACTGGTAAGCGCAGCCTCCATTCGCTATTCGCTATTCGAGTGCATATGGATCAAATGACATATCTTTTTTTCCTCTGCCCCTGTTCCTGCTCATTTGATAATGGTCCATTCTCAATCGAAACTGATTTCAAATATTAGAAAAGACCAGATTACATTCAGACAGATCTGATGGTTGAGAATAGGATCACTTGATGAGAGAACAGCATGTGCAGCCTGAGGCAAGGAATCATCAATATAGTCGCATCATGCAGCCCATATATGTTTTGATTTCTAAGACATTCTAAGGTTTATATCATTCACAACTAAAGTTGCCAAATCACTCTAAATCTAGTGTATAGGACCTGTTTCAAATGATCACTTTTACGTTCAATATAGCTCATATGCGCACTCGCTCGGGAATGGGAAAATATCCTTTCTATTTTTTTCAATTATATATTATTTTTCTTATAATATATATTCTTAAAATCATGTAATATTTCTTAATGGCACAGAATTTATGAGCATATCTTGTCGGCTAAATGAACTAGTGTACTGCCTAGGCTGCCATTGGTATGGCACATAGCCAGATATCATACAGTAGTCCGACTCACAACAAACTGTTCTTCTGAAATACATTGTTTTCATATCATAATGCTTGTTTAGACCCGTCTAAAAAAAATTATGTATTTATTGTTGATGGTGTATATTACATTGATTTATTTGACTTTTTAAAATGTAGGTGTTCCAAAGGCGCACATCAGAGGCGTGTTTACAGGGAGGCCTGGAGATGCTAAATGTGTTTATGTTATTAATTAACAGTCAATTACCGTGAGACTGGCAGTCATTTGCATGACAGTTACAGTCTGACAAAATGTCATGACTGCCACAGCCCTAAGTGTACGTGTGTTTCTTTATTGCATGTGTGTGAGTAGCGAGCTTACAATTTTTGCTGCCATTAGAGAGAAAGTGAGAGAGAGAGTCCCTGCCTGTGTCTGAGCAATTGAGAAATAGCCACATCGATTATGACACTGGGATCCTCTCTGGGGGAACCATGGGCAGCCCATTTGTTTGACAGGAAGAGACTGGGGAAGTCTATTACTGTCACGCGCTCATGGACTGCTAAAAGGAAAGAGCTCTGCCTGGGTTTAAGCTCACAGAACTGACCCCTAACTTCAAATCTCCCAATACACCAGAATAGAAAACGTGTGTGTGTGTGTGTGTGTGCGTGCGTGCGTGCGTGCGTGCGTGTGTGTGTGTGTGTTTGTGTGTGTGTGTGGTGTGTGCATGTGTGTGTTTTTGTGTGTGTGTGTTACCGTACTTTACAGCATATGTGCGTGCATGTGTGTGTGTACATAATGGTGTGTGTGCTGGAACGACACTCCCATACCACAGGAGAGCTTTGAGAGTCAGGATGTGTACTCACTCTGAGAGAGGAAATGACAAGAGCAAACAGAGATGGTTTTCATCTTCACCACTGGGAGAAGAACAATAGCACATACGTTCATTTTCAAGCTTTTCTCATGACACGAATGGATCTAGAGACCACAAGAACATGTGGAACTGCATACAGACATAAACCTTTTTTTGAGTATGTCTGGTGTTGTTTTCCTTGCTCTGCATGCATGACCTGTTTTTGTTGAGTGTTAGGTAATTATGCTTTGTGAGTGACATGTGGCTATGTGTTCAGAGGGTCCCTGGTTCAAGACCAGGTTGGGGCAAGTAAAAGGAGGGCAGAAACTTTGACCTCTTACTACAAAACCAGCTCTGAGAACACAAAAAATATAGATTTTTCACCCCACGGGTGCAATTTCATTCTTTTGGAGTCCGGTCAAAGGTTATAGTCTAGAGAAGCTAGTTCTTATAGCCAGCATTCACTACAGCCATGGACTGAAACAATGTGTTATAGGSTTCCAGGTCTGAAGGGATGATTGCCCAATTTTTTGTATAGAAACAGAAAATGGCTGAAGTCAGAGACCTATTGGATTGAGTGAGTTGTTTTCCTCTATAGATTAGAGAGAGATACTATATGTGACCAATCATCTGAAATATGTTTTAACCTTCAGACCATTGATTTTCATACCTATGTATACATTTCAGCCAGGTCACCCATGATACAAGTCAGTATTTGACGTCCATCCATGTCTGAGGATTTCGGGAGATGATGTGGAAACCGGCCACTAGGGCAGTGAGTGTTGTTACCTTCAAGTAGGTTTCAGTTTTGCTAGTGCATTTTGGGTAGAGGTGGTGGATGGGTGTAAACATATGACTCTGGTACCAAAGGTTGCATATTCGAATCCAGCGATAGGAAATGGTTTTCAATATATTTTTTTATGATTATCCCAAACCTTAAMCCTTACCTTAACCATTCGGATTTAATGCCTACCCTTAAGATTCAGAGATAATGCATAAACTTACCCTAAACAATTGTGAGTTAATTCTTAACTTAAACTTAAACACTTCGATATTTGACGTTTGTATCAACTTCGAAATTTGACGTTTGAGAAACATGGAGAACGTCTAACTCTGACGTGAGATTGTGAGAGCTAGTTGAGATAGAAGCCCTTTCTCCATTTATGACACAATACACACACACACACACACAAACATAAATTACAAAATGCAAACACACAACACATTCAGGCGCACACACATCATACAAAGACCACACACAACACACACACACACACACACACACACACACACACACACACACACACACACACACACACACACACACACAGGAGCATGCAGACCTCTACCATCTATTTCCCTGCTTATTATCTGCTGCTTATATACCTGCAGCTAGCCATGGCACCAAATTGATACTAGAAGTGTGTGTGTGTGTGTGTGTGTGTGTGTGTGTGTGTGTGTGTGTGTGTGTGTGTGTGTGTGTGTGTGTGTGTGTGTGTGTGTGTGTGTGTGTGTGTGTGTGTGTGTGTGTGTGTGTGTGTTAGTGGTGTGTGTATTTTTGTGAATCCCTTTCATGATCTTGTGTTGATGCCCCAAGTTAGAATCAGCAGAGGATTCATGAAGCATAAGCACACAAACACAGATCTGGAGGTTGGTAGTCAGTGAGATTCCTCCTGCACACTTACAGGTGACATACCTGAAAACATACCCACACACCCTACCTATTATGTATATGTTGATGCAAAGAAAAGAAAGCGAGGTGAAAGAGTTAAAGAGTTATTTTATTATGCTGTCATTATTATTCTAAATGATTCCTCATCGTGAATACTCTCATTGGTGTCAAGCACCCTCTTCACTTTTGTTGTTTTCCAATTATATCAATACAAATTTGAATGAAGAATGAAAGCGCTAGATCAAAGGGGAGGTGAGCGAAAGAGATACATAAATGGTGAAAGAGATACAAAGATGAAACGAGAGGGAGAGAGTAGGAGAGAGAGACAACGATGGTAAGAGAGGGAGAGAGTGGGAGAATGACAGAGAAAGAGAAGAGTACAAAGATGATACGAGAGGGAGAGAGTAGGAGAGAGAGACAATGATGGTACGAGAGGGAGAGAGTGGAGAATGAGAGAGAGAAAGAGAGAGATACAAAAATGGTACGAGAGGGTGAGAGTAGGAGAGAGAGACAACGATGGTAAGAGAGGGAGAGAGTGGGAGATGAGAGAGAGAGAGAGAGAGAGAGAGGAGAGAGAGAGAGAGAGAGAGAGAGAGAGAGAGAACAGAGAGAGAGAACAGAGAGAGAGAACAGAGAGAAGAAGATAAGATAGACAGAGAGATAGACAGAGAGATAGACAGAGATATAGAGAGAGAGATAGAGAGAGAGAACAGATGAGCAGATGATCTCCCGCATTTGTCAGCATGTTTTTACAAAAATATAGATTCAGAGTTGGATAAACTTGGATTTTTCKGCAAGGACATGTACAGGATACTGCAGTGACAAATGGTTTGATGAAGAGTGTAAAAACCTAAGAAAGAAATTGAGATACCTATACAACCAAAAACATTGAGACTCAGAAAACCTGAGCCTACGCCTTCACTATGGTGAATCACTGTGGAACCACAATAACACAAAGACATAAAAATAAACTAAGGTCAGAACGTGACAGGGAGCTCTGTTCCATCGCACTTCTGAAGACAATTGAATTCTCCGGTTGGAACTTTATTGAAGATTTATGCTAAAAACATCCTAAAGATTGATTCAATACATCGTTTGACATGTTTATACTGACTGTTACGGAACTTTTTTGACATTTTGTCTGCTTTTAGTGAATGCGCTTTGTGACTTTGGATTTGATTACCAAACGCGGTGACAAAAGTAACTATTTCGACATAAATAAAGGACATTACCGAACGAAACAAACGGAGTGCATTCCGACGAAGATCAGCAAAGGTAAGTGAAGATTTATAATGCTATTTATGACTTTTGTTGACTGCATACTATGGCGGATATATTTGTGTCTTGATTGGGCTCTGATCGCCGACTCAGATTATTGCATGGTTTGCTTTTTCCGTACAGCTTTTTTGAAATCTGACACAGCGGTTGCATTAAGGAGAAGTGCATCTACAATTCCATGCATAACAGTTGTATATTTTAGCAATTTTTATTATGAGTATTCCTGTAAATTGATGTGGCTCTCTGCAAAATCAAAGGATGTTTTGGAACTTCTGAACGTAAGGCACCAATGTAAACTCAGATTTTTGGATATAAATATGAACTTTACCGAACAAAACATACATGTATTGTTTAACATGAAGTCCTATGAGTGTGATCTGATGAAGATCATCAA
Organism: Salvelinus sp. IW2-2015; assembly: GCF_002910315.2. Classification (NCBI taxonomy): domain Eukaryota; kingdom Metazoa; phylum Chordata; class Actinopteri; order Salmoniformes; family Salmonidae; genus Salvelinus; species Salvelinus sp. IW2-2015. Next base: position 23,852,177 of record NC_036870.1, read on the forward strand.
AGGTTAGTGATTCATTTTATCTATATTTCTGCTTTTTGTGAATCCTCTCTGGCTGGAAAAATGGCTGTGTTATTCTRTGAATAGGCACTCACCTAACATAATCATTTGGTTTGCTTTCATCGTAAAGCCTTTTTGAAATCGGACACTGTGGCTGGATTTACAACAAGTGTATCTTTAAAATGGTGTAAAATACATGTATGTTTGAGGAATTTTAATTATGGGATTTCTGTTGTTTTGAATTTGGCGCCCTGCAGTTTCACTGGCTGTTGAAGAGGTGGGACGCTACCGTCTCACGTACCTTAGAGAGGTTAAGAAATGTAGCTAGATAGCTAGCTAGGCAAACATTGAATCCCAACGCTGCTATATGGCACACCAATCCAAACTCATCTCTCGGCATGTCCAGCCCAGTCATTATATCTGCCAATCATGGCTAGTTTGAAGGTTGCTGACTTTTTCTGTGGCTAAACCAACTAGGCTCGTAATTTAACAATTTTATTCGTATTTACAGATGGCATACAAGTTTTATATTAATTAAGGCACATGAAAGTTCACATGTTCGAGAAGGCATTTCTGCCAAAAAACACATTTTGATTTAAAAAAAATGTACGTTCAAACAGCTCTCCTGTGAAGTCAGGACTTGCGACATACGCCTAGTTTCCTGAATCGGGTTACACATACACACTAACCACTTCTGGGAAATCTATCTATCCAAAACAGAGATGTATGGCTAACCACTTCTCCGRTATTTTTGGCCCTATAACAAAGAACTAACAGCAAAAACATATATATGATCAAATACAAATCTTAGAATCAACTATTAAAGACTACCAGAACCCACTGGATTCTCCAATTACATTGAATGAACTACAGGACAAAATACAAACCCTCCAGCCCAAAAATCCTGTGGTTATTGTATGGTATCCTCAATTAAATTATAAAATATACAGACCACAAATTCCAATTGGCTATACTTAAAATATTTAACATGCCCAGCCCATGTCCAGCGGCAGGTAGTCTAGTGGTTAGAGCGTAGGGCAAGTAACCGAAAAGTTGCTAGATCGAATCCCCGAGCTGACAAGGAAAAAATCTGTCGTTCTGCMCCTGAACAAGGCAGTTAACCCACTGTTCCCCGGTAGGCCGTCATTGTAAATTCGGTTTTTTTCTTAACTGTCTTGTCTAGTTAAATATAGGTTAAATAAAAAAATAACATCATTAGGTCTTGAATCTTTCCTAATATTTGGAACCAAGGACTGATCACCCCAATCCACAAAAGTGAAACAAATTGAACCCAATAACTACCATGGGATATGCGTCAACGGCAACCATGGGAACATTTTCTGTATTATCATTAACAGCAGACTCGTACATTTCCTCAGTGAAAACAATTTACTGAGTAAATGTCAAATTCGCTTTTTACCAAATTACCATACGACAGACAAACAAAAACAAAGGCAAAGTCTTCTCATGCTTTGTTAATTTCAAAAAAGCTTTCGACTCAATTTGGCATGAGGGTCTGCTATACAAATTGATGTAAATTGGTGTTCGGGGAAAAAGACACAACATTATAAAATCCATGAACACAAACAACAAGTGTGCAGTTAAAACTGGCAAAAAAACAGATTTCTTTCCACAGGGCCGTGGGGTGAGACACGGATGCAGCTTAAGCCCCACCCTCTTTAACATGTATATCAATGAATTGGCGAGGGCACTAGAACAGTCTGCATCACCCTGTCTCACTCTACTGGAATCTGAAGTCAAATGTCCACTGTTTGCTGATGATCTGGTTGTCACGGCATTCATCGGAAGAAGAAGAGGAATCGTCAGACCAAAATGCAGTGTTCATCTTTATTCGCTTAACTGACTGAACACTGAATACAAAATAACAAAACGAATAGCCGAAACAGTTTTGCAAGGTGCAATCAACACTAAACAGAAAAAAACAACCCACAACTAACAGTGGGAAAACAGGCTACCTAAATATGGTTCTCAATCAGAGAGAAAGACAGCTGTCCCTGATTAAGAACCATACCCGGCCAAAACATAGAAATACAAAACCTAGACATACAAACATAGAATGCCCACCCACATCACACCCTGACCAAACAAAAAATAGAAACATACAAAGCAATCTACGGTCAGGGAGTGACACTGGTACTTCTGTCCCCAACCAAGGAGGGCCTACAGCAGCACCTAGATCTTCTGCACAGATTCTGTCAGACCTTGGCCCTGACAGTAAATCTCAGTAAGACAAAAATAATGGTGTTTCAAAAAAGTTCCAGTTGCCAAGACCACAAATACAAATTCCATCTAAACACTGTTGCCCTAGAGCACACAAAAAACTATGCATATCTCGGTCTAAATATCAGCGCCACAGGTAACTTCCACAAAGCTGTCAATAATCTGAGAAAAAAGGCAAGAATGGCCTTCTATGCCATCAAAAGGAACATAACATTTGGCATACCAATTTGGATCTGGCTAAAAATACATGAATCAGTTTGCACTTGAATCCATTGCACTGTGGTTGTGAGGTCTGGTGCCTGCTCTCCAACCAAGAATTCACAACATGAGATAAACACCACATTGAGACTGCATGCAGAAATATGCAAAACTATCCTCCTTTAACAATGTAAAACACCAACTAATGCATGCAGAGCAGAATTAGGCCGATACCTGCTAATTATCAAAATTCTACAACCGTCTAAACGGAAGCGATTCCCAAACCTTCCATAACAAAGCCATCACCCCCTGAGAAATGAACCTGGAGAAGAGCCCCCTAAGCAAGCTGATCATGGAGAAGAGCCCCCTAAGCAAGCTGATCATGGAGAAGAGCCCCCTAAGCAAGCTGATCCTGGAGAAGAGCCCCCTAAGCAAGCTGATCCTGGACGAAGAGCCGCCCTAAGCAAGCTGGTCATGGAGAAGAGCCCCCTAAGCAAGCTGGGCCTGGAGAAGAGCCCCCTAAGCAAGCTGGGCCTGGAGAAGAGCCCCTAAGCAAGCTGGCCTGGAGAAGAAGCCCCTAATGCAAGCTGGGCCTGGAGAAGAGCCCCTAAGCAAGCTGGGCCTGGAGAAGAGCCCCTAAGCAAGCGATCATGGAGAAGAGCCCCCTAAGCAAGCTGATCATGGGGCTCTGTTCACAAATACAAACAGACCCCACAGAGCCCCAGGACAGCAACACAATTAGACCCAACCAAATCATGAGAAAACAAAAAGATAATTACAATGAAAGAATTTACAAAAAATCTGAGCAAACTAGAATGCTATTTGTCCCTAAACAGAGAGTACACAGTGGCAGAATACCTGACCACTGTGACTGACCCAAAATGATGTCCTGATCTCATTAGACAGAGGGGTGGAGGAGTGGAATGGGGATGAGGAGAGAAGGAGGGAGGGAGGATAAGAGGATGTACATAACCCCATTGCTGAGAGCAGTCTCTTCCATTCAGCAGGACCAGACCTGACTCAGACCTTATCCAAAACKCTCACACGCACCACGAACACACCCACACTCTCAAACATGACAGTGTCAAACAATATGACAATAACTAAACTACCACATGCCATAGCTATTCACATCCATATAGCATCCATAGTCCACTGTGACCATAGCAACATGAAGAAAGTCACATTGTGGACATGAAATGTTTTTTGTTTAAAGGCCACTTAAAGGCCATCTACAAACAAGGCAATACATTTTAGATTAATGTTCCCAAGCTCATGAATGCAGCCTGATCCCTAGATTTCGATTTCGGACGTTTGAAAAGTTCCTGGGGATATATGCCTTCCTCCGCGCTCAGAGAAAAAAGACAAATCATTGCCCAGCACTGGGCACAAACCCGTGATGCTCAGAGCCAGATCCTGCTGCTCAGACCACTGCACCCCCATAGTTCACAATGCTCTCGCAAGTCATGAGAATACTTGATGATACTTGATGGTAATAGCAACAACAACAAAAAATCTYATAAACATCTTTCCATTGCTGCATTTGAACTTGCAAGCTTTTCTATTACGGCTATACACGACTGGCTCTTTGGAAGCAGGGGCAGATCCTTACGCCCATCTGCCATCCCAACTCCTTCAAAATAAAAATAATAATAAATTGTGTGTGTGTGTGTGTGTGTGTGTGTGTGTGTGTGCGTGCTTCAGGTATGTCACCTGTAAGTTTGCAGGGGCAACCTGACTACCAACCTCCAGATCTGTGTTTGTGTGCTTATGCTTTTATGAATCCTCCACTGAATCTAACCTGGGGCATCAACACAAGATCATGAAAGGGATTCATTAAAATACACACAGACACACACACACTCCAAGTATCCGTTTGGTGTCATGGCTAGCTGCAGGTATATAAGCAGCAGATTATTAGCAAGGAAATAGATAAAGGTCTGCATGCTCCTGGTAAAAAATCTGTTCAGTTTTTTTCAATTGTTTAAGCACAATTTTGAAAACAGGGCCCGGTTTGTCAAAACACTACACACAAATAGCACAACCCTACAATGTAGCACAACACTTCAGATCATTTGCAAATTGGAACACTTGTCAAAACTATACACGACTTCATAAAAATAATATTATGTTACCATACGAAACACACACATTTCATATGACTTCAATCTTCTTGAACCAGTTACACACTGCTGTTGCTAACCTAAAACACTTTTAGCAAGTCTAATTGTCAGTGATTAGAGTACTGTAAATGAAGTACACAGAGAAAGTGCAACTATACAAACACTACACAAGACCAACGCTGCAGACTGAGGAAAATATCATTTATTTTTCTCCATATACCCAAATCAGTCAACATGTCAACATGGAGAATCACAACAAAACATGTCCCAGTTTTCATGCTACTACAGTAGTGTGCATAACACTGTTAGCTCAGCAAACAGACAAACGTACAATACTGTATCCAGTACAGGTTACAATTACAGTAAACAACAACAACAACAAACAAAAACAAAAAAATCTGAAAAAAACTGACAATATTGTACAGAAAATACTACAGTAAACATACTATACATTATCTCTTCGCCTAGTTGGATCTGGCCAGATAATTTCCTCAACATCACAAGCAATATCGTCATTAGCAAGACAACGCGGGAAGAACCGTCTTGAATGTCGAATCCATCCTTGCACAGCTGCGGCGTCGACTTGGTCACAGGCGTCCTCCATGGCCTGAATGAGGGGTACCTGAGCCTGGGGCTGGAGATCGTAAACCTTCCACCACCATGCAGAGAAGAACTCTTCGATAGGGTTTAGAAACGGAGAGTATGGTGGAAGGTATAGTACTGTCAACTGTGGATGGTGTTGAAACCAGTTCTGGACCAAAGCAGAGCGGTAGAATGACACATTGTCCCAGATGACCGTGTATTGCATCTGGTGCATTTCATTACCTGCTGTGACGATGTGGTGCAATCGGGTCCAAAGATGCGAGAATGTGAGGTGTGTTGTAAGGGCCCATTTTGGCATGAYGGAGGACAACCCCATGCTGTGAAATGGCAGCGCAAAGGGTGATGTTACCCCCACGTTGCCCTGGGACATTGATTATAGCCCTGTGGCCAATGATATTTCTGCCTCTCCTTCKTGCTTTTGTGAGGTTGAACCCTGCCTCATCAATATATATGAATTCATGCAGGACTTCCTCAGCATCCAGCTGCAAAACTCCCTGAAATAGTGAAAGACAAGATTGTGTAGTTCAGGATAGGTCTAGTATACAGTCAATGTAAAGAAGTCCTGTGTGCAGTATGCAACATCACAGTGYTAAAGTGAACAATACAAACCTCCACATACTCATGTCGCAGCCGTTTGACCCTCTCTGAATTCCGCTCAAAAGGCACTCGATAAAGTTGTTTCATTTGAACCTGATGTCTTTTCAGGATGCGTGCCAGTGTTGACTGGGAGACCTGATGGACATTATTGAAAATGGCCTGGTCACCGATAATGTTGGCTTGTAGTTCTGAGCCTGATAGCATTATTGGCCAAAACCATGTTAATTATCTCTCTCTCTTGTTCTTGCGTGAATATGGGCCCCCTTCCTCCTTGTCRTTCCCGACCCTCAATCCTATGTAGAGAATAATACATGTAACTTACTGTACAATGTCACAGGAAGGGGTATCACAAGTGCTGATATGGTGCATACAATAAGCGGCTGATTACTGTAACTGTAGACAGAACTTATTTTACCTGTTTTCCTGTCGAAAAGTCCTTATGACAGATGCCACTGTATATCTGCTAAGATTTGGCTGAACTCTCAGTCCAGCCTCCCTCAGCGTCAATCCGTGGTTCACAACATGGTCCACTAGTGTTGCACGAATGTCATTTGATAAGTTTAGTCCTCTTCTTTGTGCACGTTCTCCTCCTGCTTCAGGTCTTCCTCGACCTCTGGCTCGGCCTTTGCCTCTTCCTCTACCTCTACCTCMTTCTCCTCCTCTGTGTACTCCTCCTCTCACCCTCACTCTTCTTCTGACTCCTTCCATTTTGGTTGAAGGCAGGTGAACCTACCTGCTGCATTTTTATAGTGCTTAAACCTGATTGGTGTGTCTACAATTCAGCAATCATGTGTTTGTGCACCTGATGGTTGTGTTTAACAGATTGGCTCATAGGTGTGGTAATTTGACAGTCAGTGCTTTGGAATTGCAAGGAAGTGACATCATGATATACTTCTGTGTCTGATGTATACAAGTGTGTTTAGTGTTTTGCAAATCAATGTGTGTAATGTTTTGCAAATAGTGTGAAGCTGACAATGTGCTTACAGTTGTGCAATTCTAGCCTTGTGTTTTGCTCCTTGAGTGTAAGGTTTTGCTAATTGTGGGAAAAGTAAAATTTTAGTGTGTAAGCAATCGTAAAAAACTGTAACTGATAGAGGCAGCGTGTGTGTGTGTGTGTGTGTGTGTGGTGTGTGTGTGTGGTGTGTGTGTGTGTGTGTGTGTGTGTGTGTGTGTGTGGGGTGTGTGTGTGTGTGTGTGTGTGTGTGTGTGGTGTGTGTGTGTGTATCAGTTATACGCGATCATCATACTGTATGGACTCAATGCCCACTGAATGCTGCCAGGGTCAACTGTCCTCCCTGGCACAGTGTGCCTGTCTGTATGTAGAGATAAATGAATGGAAGGAGAGCGGGATGGGAAAAGAGGAAGTGAGCCCATGCTGCCATTCTTCTAATCCTCCTCTTTTCCCCCTCCCTCTGTCCATCTCTCACTTGCTTCCCTACACGTCCCTCTCTCCCCACTCTTTTCCACTCTTGTCCTCCTCAATATCCCATCCCTTTTTCCATCCTTCTCTCTCTCACAGTATTCCCTTTCTACCTGCTGTTATTTCTCTCTCTCTCTTCTCTCTCTCTCTCTCTCTCTCTCTCTCTCTCTCTTCCTCTCTCTCTCTCTGCTCTCTTCTCTCGCACTCTCTTTCCTCGCACTCTCTTGCTCTCTTTTGATGAATCACCACAGATGTTGGTTTGTAGACAACCTTGAGCATACAAACTATTCTCCTTCAGTGTGTGTGTGTTTGTGTGTGCATGTGTGCGTGTGTCGGAGTGTGTGTGTGTTTGTGTATCTGAGCTGTGTGTGTATAATGCTTCACTCTCATTTGCATGTCAATAGGGTCTGTTTGACTGAACAGAAAGTGCAATGAAATAAGTGGCTGTCTCTCTCTCATAAAAAAAGAAAAGGTATTTACTCTGTAAAACGAGCAATGTGTTTACTCTATTTAACTAATATAGAATGTATTAGTCATGAAATAATAACACTCAAACAATTCCAGTGTACATGAAATACATGATACATTACAGACTACTCAGAGTAAATTACTATCACCAATATTCTAAGACTTAACGTAGATACACACAGGAGATTGCTAACAAGTTCTCAAAGTATGAAGAAATTCACTAACCTTTTAACCAAATTCAAGCAGAAAAACGCTTAACTTGAATTAACATTTCTTTGCACTTTGCTAGTAAAACAACAACACCCAGATTCTAACATAATAAACTCAATTGAAACCTCTGTGTCGCTCATCTTTGAACTATCCGTCGTCCACCAAAAAAATAACACACTTTCCATGTAACAAATCCATAGCACCAGTTGAAGTCGGAAGTTTACATACACCTTAGTCAAATACATTTAATCTCAGTTTTTCACAATTCCTGACAAAATTCCCTGTCTTAGGTCAGTTAGGATCACCTTTCCAAGATGGCGTAGCAGTTCAGACGTTTTTGTCTTTGTCTTGTCGTGTCCTGTGTATATATATTTTTTTCTTCATTTATATTTAGTATATATATTTAAGCTCAATTTCAACATACTCTCCTAAACCCACCTCACCCAATGTGGTATGGATTTGCTATTTTCTATACATTAGAACCGGAACCCACAACAGAAGCTAACCAGCTACTAGTCAGTTAGCCACTGCTAGCGGTCATCAGCTAACCTTAGCCCGGTCAACTCCTGCCAGTCTGCACAGTGCGATTCAAACCAGAGCATACCGGACTGCTTTTTCTCCACCAAATCTCCACATCTCCGGATTCCTACCGCAAGCTCTAAACCTTTTCACCTGGATCATATCAGCTAGCTAGCTGCTATCCGAGTGGCTACTCCTGGCTAACGTCTCTGTCCCGAAGAAAGCACCAGTTAGCCTGGAACTAGCCTCGTGCTAGACCCATCTCCTGGCTAGCTGAAGAGCTCCATCAGCCACTCCTTTGGCTACAATACATATTTTGCCAATTTGCCTGGACACTTTTACTGCCTACACAGAGCCCTGCCGATCCATCACGACCGGTCTGCCGACGTAACCTTCCGAGGGGGCTACAACAGACTCTTCCGTCGCAACATCTCCCTAAGGCCCTTCTGCTAGCCTGCTAGCCCCGGCCTGCTAGCGGTCCGAATCGCCATGTCTCCAGGTCGCCTAGCTACTCACTGGTCCCTATGATCACTCGGCTACGCATGCCTCTCCCTAATGTCAATATTCCTTGTCCATTGCTGTTTCGGTTAGTGATTATTGTCTTTTTTCACTGTAGAGCCTCCAGCCCTGCTCCATATGCCTTAGCTTGCCCTGTTGTTCCACCTCCCACACATGCGGTGACCTCACCTAGTTTAAATGGTGTCTCTAGAGACAAAACCTCTCTCATCATCACTCAATGCCTAGGTTTACCTCCACTGTATTCACATCCTACCATACCATTGTCTGTACATTATGCCTTAAATTTATTATTCCGTGCCCAGAAACCTGCTCCTTTTACTCTGTTCCAAACACACTAGATGACCAGTTCTTATAACCTTTAGTCGTACCCTTATCCTACTCCTCCTCTGTTCCTCTGGTGATGTAGAGGTTAATCCAGGCCCTGCAACGCCTAGCTCCACTCCCATTCCCCAGGCGCTCTCATTTGTTGACTTCTGTAACCGTAAAAGCCTTGGTTTCATGCGTGTTAATATTAGAAGCCTCCTCCCTAAGATTGTTTTACTCACTGCTTTAGCACACTCTGCCAACCCGTATGTCCTAGCCGTGTCTGAATCCTGGCTAAGGAAAGCCACCAAAAAATCCTGAAATTTCCATCCCTAACTATAACATTTTCCGACAAGATAGAACTGCCAAAGGGGGCGGAGTTGCAATCTACTGCAGAGATTGCCTGTAGAGTTCTGTCATACTATCCAGGTCTTTGCCCAAACAATTTGAGCTTCTACTTCTAAAAATCCACCTTTCCGATAACAAGTCTCTCACCGTTGCCGCTTGATATACACCACCTTCACCCCCCCAGCTGTGCCCTGGACACCATATGTGAATTGATTTCCACCCATCTATCTTGAGAGCTCGTACTGTTAGGTGACCTAAACTGGGACTTGCTTAACACCCCGGCCGTCCTACAATCTAAGCTAGATGCCCACAATATCACACAAATTATCAATGAACCTACCAAGTACAACCCCAAATCCGTAAACACAGGCAACCTCATAGATATCATCCTGACCAACCTGCCCTCTAAATACACCTCTGCTGCCTACAACCAGGATCTCAGCGATCATGACCACCCCTCATCACTGTCAAACGCTCCCTAAAACACTTCAGCGAGCAGGCCTTTYTAATCGAACTGGCCTGGGTATCCTGGAATGATATTGACCTCATTCCGTCAGTAGAGGATGCCTGGTTATTCTTTAAAAGTGCTTTCCTCACCATCTTAAATAAGCATGCCCCATTCATAAAATGGGGCAGGAACAGATATAGCCCTTTGTTCACTCCAGACCTGACTGCCCCTGACCAGCACAAAAACATCATGTGGCGTACTGCATTAGCATTGAATAGCCCCCGCGATATGCAACTTTTCAGGGAAGTTAGGAACCAATATACACAGGCAGTTATGCTAGCTTTTTCAAACAGAAATGTTCATCCTGTAGCACAAACTCCCAAAAGTTCTGGGACACTGTAAAGTCCTTGGAGAATAAGAGTACCTCCTCCCAGCTGCCCACTGCACTGAGGCTAGGAAACACTGTCACCACCGATAAATCCACAATAATTGAGAAATTCAATAAGCATTTTTCTACGGCTGGCCATGCTTTCCACCTGGCTACCCCTACCCCGGTCAACAGCTCTGCACCCCCACAGCAACTTGCCCAAGCCTCCCCCATTTCTCCTTCACCCAAATCCAGATAGTTGATGTTCTGAAAGAGTTGCGAAATCTGGACCCCTACAAATCAGCTGGGCTCTCTCTTTCTAAAATTATCCTCCGCAATTGTTGCAACCCTTTTACTAGCCTGTTCAACCCCTCTTTCGTATCGTCTGAGATCCCCAAAGATTGTAAAGCTGCCTTCTTCGAAAGCCAAGTTAACAAACAGATCACCGACCATTTCGAATCCCACCGTACCTTCTCCGCTATGCATTCTGGTTTCCGAGCTGGTCATGGGTGCAGCTCAGCCACGCTCAAGGTCCTAAACAATATCATAACCGCCATCAATAAAAGACAATACTGTGCAGCCGTATTCATCGACCTGGCCAAGGCTTTCGACTCTGTCAATCATCACATTCTTATCGGCAGACAGCCTTGGTTTCTCAAATGACTGCCTCGCCTGGTTCACCAACTACTTCTCAGGCAGAGTTCAGTGTGTCAAAACGGAGGGCCTGTTGTCCGGACCTCTGGCAGTCTCTATGGGGGTGCCACAGGGTTCAATTCTCAGGCCGACTCTTTTCTCTGTATACATGAATAAGGTCGCTCTTGCTGCTGGTGATTCTCTGATCCACCTCTACGCAGATGACACCATTCTGTATACTTTTGGCCCTTCTTTGGACACTGTGTTAACAAACCCCCAGACAAGCWTCAACTACAWATACCTAGATGCCTGGTAAACTCTCCTTCCAGACTAACATAAAAGCATCTCCAATCCAAAATGAAATCTAGAACCGGCTTCCTATTTCGCAACAAAGCACCCTTCACTCATGCTGCCAAACATACCCTTGTAAAACTGACTATCCTACCGATCCTTGACTTCGGCGATGTCATTTACAAAATAGCCTCCAACACTCTACTCAGCAAATTGGATGCAGTCTATCACAGTGCCATCCGTTTTGTCACCAAAGCCCCATATACTACCCACCAATGCCACCTGTATGCTCTCGTTAGCTGGCCCTCGCTTCATATTCGTCGCCAAACCCACTGGCTCCAGGTCATCTATAGTCTTTGCTAGGTAAAGCCCCTCCTTATCTCAGCTCACTGGTCACCATAACAGCACCCACCCGTAGCACGCGCTCCAGCAGGTATATTTCACTGGTCATCCCAAAAGCAAATTCCTCTTTTGGCCGCCTTTCTTTCCAGTTCTCTGCTGCAAATGACTGGAATGAATTGCAAAAATCACTGAAGCTGGAGACTCATATCACCCTCACTAACTTTAAGCATCAGCTGTCAGAGCAGCTCACAGATCATTGCACCAGTACATAGCCCATCTGTAAATGGCCCACCCAACTACCTCATCCCCAAATTGTTATTTATTTGTTTGCTCCTTTGYACCCCAGTATCTGTACTTGCACATTCATCTTCTGCACATCTATCACTCCAGTGTTTAAATTCTAAATTGTAATGACTTCGCCACTACGGCCTATTTATTGCCTTACCTGCCTAATTCTACCTCATTTGCTCATACTGTATCTAGATTTTTTCTATTGTGTTTTTGAGAGTACGTTTGTTTATTCCATGTGTAACTCTGTGTTGTTGTTGGTGTCGCACTGCTTTCCTTTATATTGGCAAGGTYGCGGTTGTAAATGAGAACTTGTTCTCAACTGGCCTACCTGTTAAAATAAAGGTGAAATAAAATACATTTAAAACATCATCACTTTATTTTAAGAATGTGGAATGTCAGAATAGTAGAGATAATGATATATTTCAGCTTTTATTTCTTTCATCACATTCCCAGTGGGTCAGAAGTTTACATACACTCAATTAGTATTTGGTAGCATAGCCATTAAATTGTTTGGGTCAAACGTTCCGGTTGGCCTTCCACAAGCTTCCCACAATAAGTGGATTTAGATACTTTTGTACCTGTTTGTACCTTTTGTACCTTTTGTACCTGTTTCATTCAGCATCTTCACAAGGTCCTTTGCTATTGTTCTGGGATTGATTCACACTTTTTGCACCAAAGTACATTCATCCCTAGGAGACAGAACGCGTCTCCTTCCTGAGAGGTATGATGGCTGCGTGGTCCCATGRTGTTTATACTTGCGTACTATTGTTTGTACAGATGAACGTGGAGACTTGTGGAGGTCTACACATTTTTTGGGAAGTCTTGGCTGATTTCTTCTGATTTTCCCATGATGTCAAGCAAAGAGGCACTGAGTTTGAAGGTAGGCCTTGAAATACATCCACAGGTACACCTCCAATTGACTCAAATTATGTCAATTAGCCTATCGGAAGCTTCTAAAGCCATGACATAATTTTCTGGAATTTTCCAAGCTGTTTAAAGCAACAGTCAACATAGTGTATGTAAACTTCTGACACACTGGAATTGTGATACAGTGAATTATAAGTGAAATATTCTGTATGTAAACAATTGTTGGAAAAATGACTTGTGTCATGCACAAAGTAGATGTCCTAACTGACTTGCCAAAACTATAGATTGTTAACAAGCAATTTGTGGAGTTGTTGAAAAACGAGTTTTAATGACTCCAACCTAATTGTATGTACACTTCTGACTTCAACTGTACAACAAAACATATCAAAATTCGTAGCTCTTTGTGAACTCTTGAAACAATCAAAACATGACAATTTAATTTGCAGGGTAACATTTTGTCGATTTCACATTTTCAAAACCTCAGTGTTTGGTGGTGTCCAGGCTCCCAGGGTTCTGTGGGAACATCCCTCCCTGGAGAAATCCACATATATTGTGTGTTTGACCCCTGTGATAGCCCACAGATGGTCAGCCATCCAAACATTGTCTTAAATGGTGATTGATTCATCACGCTGACATCTTTTTATCAATCAACACTTGTAGCTCTCCACCTCTTTTTTAATCTTCTTTACACTCTCTTTCTCTCCTTCTCTCCCTTGCTTTCTCTCTTTTGTATTCTTCCTCACTATCTGCCCCCCCCCCTTCCCTCCATCATCTCTGTACTTTGTTCTCCAGCTCTTCCTGTTTAAAGGCTCCCGAGTGGTGCAGCGGTCTAAGGCATTACTACAGACCCTGGTTTGATCCCAGGCTGTATCACAACTGGCCGTGATTGGGAGTCCCATAGGGCGGGGCACAATTGGCCCAGCGTCGTCCAGGTTAGGGGAGGGTTTGGCCGGGGTAGGCCGTCATTGTAAAATAAGAATTTGTTCTTAACTGTCTTGCCTAGTTAAATAAAGGTTAAATATAACAATTAAAAAATGAATTACACTGTAAGGTTGGGATGGCAGGGATGACACCTCTCATAACCTTGTTTCCATGTTGAGCGGGAACACACTGCAGGGGAATACAGGAAATGGGCCAAAAGACTTGAACTGCAGTGAATGCCACAGAGTAGGGTTCATGAGTTAATTAATGAGGCTAGGGAGTTGTCTGTTATAGCCAGGGTTGGGTAGGTTACTTTCTAAATGTAATCTTTTACAGTTACCCAAACTCAGTAGCGTAATCTGATTACATTCAGTTACCTTTAGATTATTTTCCCTTTAAGAGGCATTAGAAGAAAACAAAAATGTATGTTACCAATTCAAYAACATCTATTGCAGGATAAATCAATGTTAAAGTTTACATAGCTGGTCATATATGGATGTTACATTCTACTTCATGGGTTGGTTATGTAGGCTTCTTCTAACCCATTGCTTTAATCTACATACAATTATACGATTTAATTATGTCTTTACATTAATATATATCATTTATAAGTCCAAAAATGAATATAGCATCTGCAKATTGCCCCTTTAAGTCTATCAGAAGTGTGCGAGTTTGAGCATGTGTCCAGTAGACCTATGCAAGACAATAGCATGATYAGCATGAATTAGATTGAGCAATAAAAGACCCACGTTTATTCCATAGGCTGGGATCCTCACTATGCAGCTGTTGTTCCATAGGCTGGGATCCTCACTATGCAGCTGTTGTTCCATAGGCTGGGATCCACACTATGCAGCTGTTATTCCATAGGTGGGGATCCTCACTATGCAGCTGTTATTCCATAGGCTGGGATCCTCACTATGCAGCTGTTTCTCATAGGCTGGGATCCTCACTATGCAGCTGTTATTCTAGGCTGGGATCCACTATGCAGCTGTTATTCTATAGGCTGGGATCCTCACTATGCAGCTGTTATTCTCATAGGCTGGGATCTCACTATGCGCTGTTTTCATAGGCTGGGATCCTATATTGCAGCTGTTTATTCCATAGGCTGGGATCCTCACTATGCAGCTGTTATTCCATAGGCTGGATCCCACTATGCAGCTGTTATTCTAGGCTGGGATCCACTATGCAGCTGTTATTCCATAGGCTGGGGATCCTCACTATGCACCTGTTATTCCATAGGCTGGGACACTATGCAGCTGTTATTCCATAGGCTGGGATCCTCACTATGCAGCTGTTATTATTCCATAGGCTGGGATCCTCACTTGCAGCTGTTGTTTCCATAGGCTGGGATCCTCACTATGCAGCTGTTATTTCCATAGGCTGGGATCCACTATGCAGCTGTTTTCCATAGGCTGGGATCCTCACTATGCAGCTGTTATTCCTAGGCTGGGATCCACACTATGCAGCTGTTATTCCATAGGCTGGGATCCTCACTATGCAGCTGTTATTCCATAGGCTGGGATCTCACTATGCAGCTGTTTCTATAGGCTGGGATCCTCACTATGCAGCTGTTTTTCATAGGCTGGGATCCTCACTATGCACCTGTTATTCTATAGGCTGGGATCCACTATGCAGCTGTTTTCTATAGGCTGGGATCCACACTATGCAGCTGTTATTCCATAGGCTGGGCATCCACTATGCAGCTGTTATTCCATAGGCTGGGATCTCACTATGCAGCTGTTATTCTATAGGCTGGGATCCTCACTATGCAGCTGTTTATAGCTGGGATCTACTAGCAGCTGTTTTCTATAGGCTGGGATCTCACTATGCAGCTGTTATTCATAGGCTGGGATCCTCACTATGCAGCTGTTATTCCATAGGCTGGGATCTCACTATGCAGCTGTTATTCTAGGCTGGGATCCTCACTATGCAGCTGTTTTTATAGGCTGGGATCTCTATGCAGCTGTTATTCTATAGGCTGGGATCCCACTATGCAGCTGTTATTCTATAGGCTGGGATCCTCACTATGCAGCTGTTGTCTATAGGCTGGGATCCTCACTATGCAGCTGTTATTCTTAGGCTGGGATCCTCACTATGCAGCTGTTATTCTATAGGCTGGGATCCTCACTATGCAGCTGTTATTCATAGGCTGGGATCTCACACTATGCAGCTGTTATTCTAGGCTGGGATCCTCACTATGCAGCTGTTATTCTATAGGCTGGGATCCACACTATGCAGCTGTTATTCATAGGCTGGGATCCTCACTATGCAGCTGTTTTTCTATAGGCTGGGATCTCACTATGCAGCTGTTATTCATAGGCTGGGATCCACACTATGCAGCTGTTATTCTATAGGCTGGGATCTCACTATGCAGCTGTTATTCATGGGTGGATCACACTATGCAGCTGTTTATTCATAGGCTGGGATCCTCACTATGCAGCTTTTTATTCCATAGGCTGGGATCCTCACTATGCAGCTGTTATTCCATAGGCTGGGATCCTCACTATGCAGCTGTTTTCTATAGGCTGGGATCCTCACTATGCAGCTGTTATTCCATAGGCTGGGATCCTCACTATGCAGCTGTTGTTCTATAGGCTGGATCCTCACTATGCAGCTGTTATCTCATAGGCTGGGATCCTCACTATGCAGCTGTTATTCTAGGCTGGGATCCACACTATGCAGCTGTTTTCTCTAGGCTGGGATCCCACTATGCAGCTGTTGTTCTATAGGTGGGATCCTCACTAGCAGCTGTTGTTCTATAGGCTGGGATCCTCACTATGCAGCTGTTTTCATAGGCTGGGATCCTCATATGCAGCTGTTTTCATAGGCTGGGATCCTCACTATGCAGTGTTTTCTATAGGCTGGGATCCTCACTATGCAGCTGTTTTCTATAGGCTGGGATCCTCACTATGCAGCTGTTTTCATAGGCTGGGATCCCACTATGCAGCTGTTATTCCATAGGCTGGGATCCTCACTATGCAGCTGTTTTCTATAGGCTGGGATCCTCACTATGCAGCTGTTGTTCCATAGGCTGGGATCCTCACTATGCAGCTGTTTTCTATAGGCTGGGATCCTCACTATGCAGCTGTTATTCTTAGGCTGGTCCTCACTATGCAGCTGTTATTCCATAGGCTGGGATCCTCACTATGCAGCTGTTATTCTATAGGCTGGGATCACACTATGCAGCTGTTATTCCATAGGCTGGGATCCTCACTATGCAGCTGTTATTCCATAGGCTGGGATCCTACTATGCAGCTGTTGTTCTATGGCTGGGATCATCACTATGCAGCTGTTTTCTATAGGCTGGGATCACACTATGCAGCTGTTTATTCCATAGGCTGGGATCCTCACTATGCAGCTGTTATTCCATGGCTGGATCCACACTATGCAGCTGTTATTCCATAGGCTGGGATCCTCACTATGCAGCTGTTATTCATAGGCTGGGATCCTCACTATGCAGCTGTTTTTCATAGGCTGGGATCCTCACTATGCAGCTGTTATTCTAGGCTGGGATCCTCACTGCAGCTGTTGTTCTATAGGCTGGGATCCTACTATGCAGCTGTTTCATAGGCTGGATCCTCACTATGCAGCTGTTATTCATAGGCTGGATCCTCACTATGCAGTTGTTCTATGCTAGGCGGGATCCTACTATGCAGCTGTTTTCCATAGGCTGGGATCCTCACTATGCAGCTGTTGTTCTATAGGCTGGGATCCTCACTATGCAGCTGTTGTTCTAGGCTGGATCCTCACTATGCACTGTTGTTCATAGGCTGGGATCCTCACTATGCAGCTGTTGTTCCATAGGCTGGGATCCTCACTATGCAGCTGTTGTTCATAGGCTGGGATCCTCACTATGCAGCTGTTTTCATAGGCTGGGATCCTCACTATGCAGCTGTTGTTCCATAGGCTGGGATCCTACTATGCAGCTGTTATTCCATAGGCTGGGATCTCACTATGCAGCTGTTTTCTATAGGCTGGGATCCTCACTATGCAGCTGTTTTCCATAGCTGGGATCCTCACTATGCAGCTGTTGTTCTATAGTGCCTGGGATCCTCACTATGCAGCTGTTATTCTATAGGCTGGGATCCTCACTATGCAGCTGTTATTCCATAGGCTGGGATCCTCACTATGCACCTGTTATTCCATAGGCTGGGATCCTCACTATGCACCTGTTATTCCATAGGCTGGGATCCTCACTATACAGCTGTTGCAAGAGAACAAAAACAATGATTGATAGGCAGCTGAAACTTCTTGAATTTAACCATTATTGGGTTGAAATACACATTTAGATCTGTGAACAGCCATCCACAACAACCACAATCCTTAAGGCACAAATAGCTAAATGAGTGAGCAGCAGTGTAATTYACATCAATGCGCTATGTAGATATCAATGATAAGTGATATCTGTATTGCCATAGACTTCACCGCTGCTGTCATTCTTACCTCCAAGCGTTTATTCAAGTTGGATAATCTTTGGATGCCGACAGCAGTTGGAAGCCATAGCTTGGACTGTTGACTAGAAAGCCTGTTCCTGCTCTTTTCCCACGATTCATCAAACACATTTGGTGTGTCATCACAGTGGTCTCTGACTTGTGGTCAGACTCRCTCAGGTGGAAAATACTTAAAATTGTTCCTTTTTTCAATGCTCATTTGAATGTCATTGAGAAAACAGAGAAGTGTCAAAGTTTTTTTTCTCACAAACATCCTTTCTGAATTTAAAAATAATCCTCAAAGTAATCATCTAGTTTGTCAAAAGTATCTGTAATCTGATTACAATAATTTTTTCTGGTAACGTAACAGATTACTGTTACCGTTTTTTGTAATCCCTTACTCTGGTTATAGCCTTGAGTTTTCTGTCCCATCAAAACTCCTACTTTTCTCTCCTTCCCCCACTCTTTTTTTCTTATTCCCATATTCTCTTTCCCTCCTCTCCACCTAGGTGATTTTAGGTGAGGGATGTGTTTTGTGTATTTTAGCCATGTCTCTCTCTTTCTCTTTTTCTCTCTCTTGCTCTGCAAACACCTGTCACTTGGTAGAGGAGAGGAGCTCTAGTGGAATTGAAATATTTCCTTCTGAAAAGGAGATAAATAAAGAGAGAGAGAACGAGTCCATGCCCAAGAGGAACGGGAGGAGAGTTTTTTTGAGAGCTGTCAGAATTTGATAAGTAGTTATAGACGGAGAGAAAGAGAGGGAGATAGGGGGAGGGAGGGACGGAGGAAGAGAGAGGAATGGAGGAAGAGAGAGATACGGGAGAGGGAAAAGAGAGTTTAATACAGTTAGATTGGAAAGGCAGAGACAGAGAGAGCGAGGAGAGAGAGCGAAGGATTGAGAGAGAAGCGAGAGAAAGAGACAGAGAGAGAGATAGAAGGATAAAGAGAGACTGACAGGATGTTCTTCTTCTCTCCAGAGTGCTATAGCGCTTTAACAGTCCTGCCCTTCAGTCTTGACTGATCTACAGACAGACTGGAGCCCCAAGGCTTTACACACACCCATACACACGGCCAGCTGTATGTAGGAATGGTTGTATTGTCGCTGTGTCCCTGTGGGTGGTATGGTGTTTACCGCTTCCGTGCGTCGCCTTGACGATGACAGCTTTTCCACGGAGACCGTTGACCTCTCACCCCTCGCCATGCTGCTGAGCCGAGAGAAATAACACACACACACAGCACTCGGTGTGAGAGGCTAGAGAGCTGGAGTGAGGTTAAAGAGATAGTAATGATAATGCATGCCAGTGAGAAGATGCTTTTATCCAGCAACTTACAGTCATTCATCTATACATTTTATGTATCGGTGGGTGGTCCCAGGAATCAAACCCACTTTCAAGAGCCATGCTCTTCCGACTGAGCTACAGAAGACAATAGTGGAGGTGACAGGGACAGAAGGGGGATTGGGGCAGTATGGTTATTAGACATGACAGGGGACAGGGCCCTCTGGGCCCTGTCCCTGTCATGTCTAATAACCATAATGCTCCAAACCTTACGGCCGCTGTCCATCATATCTATAACCATACTGCCTTCCAACCCCTACTGTGCACTGTCCCGTGTCATGGGGTTAATAAATACTCGCCCAAACCCCTACTGGCCGGTCCCCTGCATAGTGCTATGAACCTTACTGCCCCAAACCCTCTTAGGCCGCGTGTCCCCCTGAAATATCTTATAAACATAATCTGCCCCCAATCCCACTGCCCTGTTCTATAATATATAACCATTCCTGCCCAAATCCCCCTACTGGCCAGTGTCCCTGTGTCAATCATAAACCATACTGCCAACTCCCTACTGGCTCCTGTCAACCTGTATATCTATAAACCATGCTGCGCAAACCCTACTGGCCCTGTTCCTGTCAATATGTCTAAACATACTGCCCGAAACCCCCTACTGGCCCTGTCCCTGTATATATAAACCATTCTGCCAAACCATGTCCTGTCCTCATCTAAACCATACTGCCGCACCCTAGTCCTGTCCTTCTATCAACCAACCAACTGCCCAAACCCACTACTTGCCCCTGTTCCCGTCATGTCTCCCATAAACCATACTGGCCCCAAACCCTTACTGGCCTGTCCCTGTTATATGTCATAAACCATACTGCCCCCAACCCCCTACCTGGCCCCTGTCCTGTCATAGATAAACCATATGCCCTCAAACCGCACTGTCACTGTCCCTGTCCTATATTTCTAATAACCATACTGCCCCCAATCAACCTACTTGGCCGTGCCTGTCATATCTATCAACCATACTGCGCCGTCAAACCCCACTGGCCCTGTCGCCCGTCTATATATAAACCATGCTAGCCCCAAAACCTATACTGCTCTGCCCTGTCATTACATAAAACGATACTGCCAAGCACACCTAGTCTGACTCTGGCCGGATGTCACTAATTATAACCATGACTGGCCCCAAACCCCTACTGTCCTGTCCGTGTCATGCTCCATAACGCATATCGTGGCCCCAAACTCCTACTGGCGTCCCTGTTCTGGTATATTATAAACATGCTGCCCCAAACCCGCCCTTACTGTCTTACATCTGTCAACCTTGCGTCCACTGAATCTTATAACCATACTGCCCCAAACCCCTATGTCCCCTGACTCCCTGTCATATATAAACCATAGACTGCCTCCAACACCCTACTGGACTAACCCTGTCCTGCTAACATAGGCTCTCTCAACCTCATATCATCATACTGCCCAAACCCCTCTGGGCCCTGTCCGCTGTCATATTTATAAACGCATACTGCCCAAACCCTATGGCCTGTCCCTGTCTTCCCCATCAAACCATAATGACAAACTCCCTACTGACAGTGTCCCTGTCATATTAAAAACCAATGCTGCCAAACCCCTACTGGCCTGTCCCTGTCATCGTTAATAACCGATAATGCCCAAACCCTACTGGCCCTGTTACTGTCATGTCTAATAACCATACTTGCCTCCAAACCCCTATGGCTCTGTCCCGTCTACTTTATAATAAACATGCTGCCGCCAAACTCCCTACGTGGCCTGTCCCCTGTCATGTCTAATAACACATACTGCCGAACAACCTCCTACTGGCCCTGTCCTCGTCATATTATAAACATGCTGCCCCAAACCCTAACTGGCCCTGTCCGTATCATGTCGGATACATACTGCCAACACCCTACTGGCCGGTCCTGGAATATCTATAAACCATACTGCCGAAACCCTACTGCCCTGTCCCCTGTCTATCTATAACCATACTGCCACGCAAACCATACTGGCCTGTCCCGTCATAATCTATAACCATACTGCCCAACCCCTATTGGCTGTTCCCCTGTTATGTCTTTCCATACTGCCCAAACCCCTATTGGCCCTGTATCTGTTCATGTCTAATAACCATAAGATGCCCAACCCCTCTGGCCTGTCCTCATTCTATAAACATACTGCCCAAACCCCCTACTGGCCTGGTCCGTGTCATGTCTAATAACCATACTGCCAAAACTCCCTACTGGCCCTGTCCCCCGTCAGACTCTTAACCATGCTGGCCAACCCCTACTGGCCCTGTCCCGTTCATGTCTAATAACCATACTGCCCAAACCCTTACTGGCCGGTCCCTGGGACATATCTATAAACATACTGCCCAAACCCCCTACACCTGGAGGGCCTGTCCTGTAATATCTATAAACCATACTGCCCAGAACCCATATGGCCCTGTTCGTTCATATCTATAACCATACTTGCCCACCCCCCTATTGGCGGCCTGTCCCTGTTATGTCTAATAACCATCTGCCCCAAATTTTAACCCCCTACTGGCCCTGTCCCTGTCATGTCTAATAACATAATGCCAAACCCTACTGGCCCTGTCCTCATCATAATTCATAACCCATATGCCCCAACCCCTATGGCCTGTCCCCGTGTCATGTCTTATATAACCATACTGCACAAACGCCTACTGGCCCGGTCCCTGTAATATCTTATGGAACAACTATACTGCACCAAACCCCTACGGCCCTGTCCCCTGTAACATATCTATAAACATACTGCCCCCACCCCCAAACCCCCTACCCCTTCCTGTCAAATATACTAAACCATATCTGCCCCACAACTCCCCTACTGGCCCACGTCCCTGTAATCTATAAATTCACTACTGCCCCAAAACTCCCTACTGGCCGCTTGTCCCTCGTATACTATAAACATACTTGCCCCAAACCCCTAGCTGGCCCTGTCCCCGTGTCATAGTCAATAACCATTCACTGCCCAAAACCCCCTCTACTGGCCCGTGTCCCCTGTCAATATAATTAAACATAGCTGCCCCAAAAACCCCCACTGGCCCTGTCCTGTCATGTCTAATAACCACAATGCCCAAACCCATACTGGCCTGTCCCTCATATCTATAAACCATACTGCCCCAAACCCCTACGGCCCTGTCCCTGTTATGTCTAATAACCATACTGCCCCATCCCCTACTGGCCCTGTCCCCTGTCATGTCAATAATAACCATTAATGCCCAAACCCCTACTGCCCTGTCCCCTGTTATGTTAATAACCATACTGCCCCAATCCCCCTACTGCCCTGTCCCGTCATATCTAAAACCATACTGCCCCAACCCCTACTGGCCCTGTCCCGTCATATCTATAAACCATGCTAGCCCAAACCCCTACTGGCCCTGTCCCGTGTCATGTCTAATAAACCTACTGCCCAAACTCCTACTGGCTCTGTCCCCCGTCATATCTATAAACCATGCTGCCCCAAACCCCTACTGCCCTGTCCCGTGTCATGTCTATAAACCATACTGCCCCAAACCCCCTACTGGCCGTGTCCCCTGTCATATCTATAACCATGCTGCCCCAAACCCCTACTGGCCCTGTTCATGTCTAATAACCATACTGCCCCAAACCCTACTGGCCCGGTCCCCTGTCATATCTATAACCATACTGCCCAAACCCCCTACTGGCCCTGTCCCCTGTCATATCTATAAACCATACTGCCCAAACCCCTACTGGCCCTGTCCCCTGTATGTCTAAAACATACTGCCCAAACCCCTACTGGCCTGTCCCGTCATATCTATAAACCATACTGCCCCAAACCCCTACTGGCCCTGTCCCCTGTCAATGTCTAATAACCAATATGCCCAAACCTACTGCTGTCACTGTCATGTCTAATAACCATACTGCCCACAAACCCTACTGCCCTGTCCCGTCATATCTATAAACCATACTGCCCAAACCCCTACTGGCCCTGCTCCTGTCATGTCTAATAACCATACTGCCCCAAACCCCTACTGGCCCTGTCCCCTGTCATATCTATAAACCATTCTGCTCCAAACCCCTACTGTCCCTGTCCATGTCATATCTATAAACCATACTGCCCAAACCCCTACTGGCCTGTCCCTGTCATGTCTAATAACCAACTGCCCAAACCCCTACCTGCCCTGTCCCCGTCATATCTATAAACCATACTGCCCCAAACCCCTACTGGTCCTGTCCCTGTCATGTCTAATAACCATACTGCCCCAAACCCATACTGGCCCTGCTCCGTCATATCTATAAAGCATACTGCCCAAACCCCTACTGCGCCCTGTCCCTGTCCCATGTCCTATATAACCATACAGCTGCCCACAACCCCTACTGG
>NC_036870.1:23875982-23893616 GCF_002910315.2 Salvelinus sp. IW2-2015
CTGTTGTATCGATTAATTTCCGTCGATATATATTCCAAATGTCCAATTTATTCTGGACCGTTTCACCAGAAAAACACAGCTTCCAACTTCGCCAAGTCACTACAAAATATATCAAAGTTTAAATGTAATTACAAAACATTCAAACTAACTTTTGTCATACACAACGTTGGCTATTTTTAAAAGTTAATAATCGATCAATGAAACGGGAGATCTGTGTTCATACTAAAAAACGAAACCAAAACTGAGCAGCAACTTTTTTCATAGATGGTGACCTCTCTCCAAACATTTACTTCATGTGACCCTCATTTACGATAGCCCTACTTTCTTTCAGGTCACAAAAGAATTAAACCTCACAACCGATTTCCAAGGACTGGGGTGACAGTCAGTGGAAGCGGTTCAGGACTGCAAGCATTCCTTTTAAAAATCTGGTGTCTCTAAAAATAGTATTGAAAGACTTATTTTGAATGGTTTGTTCCCTCAGGTTTTGCCTACCTACATCATGCTGTTATTCTCACAGGAATGATTCAAAAGGTTTTAGACTTCAGAGTGGTTTCTATTCAATCTACTATAATAATATGCATATATTATTCTCTGGGATGAGAGCAGTTGAATTTGGCATGCTATCTTTTTCTTCCGAAAGTGAAAAAGCTGCCCCTGCCCTCAAAAGAATTTAAGACACTCAGGTCAGAAGTTTAAAAGCTTGTGTCTCGCAAATGCGGATCTTCCAATGGACAATAGACCCCAAGCATACTTCCAAAGTTGTGGCAAAATGGTTTTAAGGTCCAACATGGCTTAAAAAGGCTTAAATAAATTAATGGAGTGGCCCATCACAAAGACCTGACCGCAATCCTATAGAACATTTGTGTGCAAGAACTGAAAAAGGCCTGTGCGGAGGCCCTACAAACCTGACTCGTTACCCAGCTCTGTCAGAGGAATGGGCAAAATTCACCCAACTTATTTGTGGGAGATTGCTGGAAGGCTACCCGAAAACGTTTTGACCCAAGTGAAACAATGTAAAGGCAATTGCTAACCAAATCTAATGGAGTGTATGTAAACTTCTGACCCCCACTGGGATGTGCATGAAATGAACAAAAACTAATAAATCATGCTCGCTCACAATTATTCTGACATTTCACATTCTTAAAATAAAGTGGGCTGATCTAACTGACCTAAAACAGGGAGATTTTTACGGGATTAAATGTCAGGTTATATATATATATACTGGTTTTAGCTGTATTTGGCTAAGGTGTATGGTACACTTCCGACTTCAAAACTGTACATCCTGCTGACATTGATGGATCCTCAATGAATGAAGAGTGTTTCTCACTCTGAAACATTCTGCTCCCCTGTCATGTCTATAAACCATACTGCCCCAAACCGCCTACTGCCCTGTCCCCTGTGTATGTCTATGGAACCTTACTGCCCAAACCCCTACTGAGCCCTGTCCCCTGTCAAATACATAAACATACTGCCCCCAAACCCTACTGCCCCCCCCTGTCAAATATATAAACCATACTGCCCCAAATCCCCTACTGGCCCTGTCACCTGTCAATCATAAACCACACTGCCCCAAACTCCCTACTGGCCCTGTCCCTTGTATCTATAAACCATACTGCCCAAACCCCCTACTGGCCCTGTCCCCTGTCATATAATAAACCATTACTGCCCAAAACCCCCTACTGGCCCTGTCCCCTGTCAATCATAATAAACCATTACTGCCCCAAACCCCCTACTGCCCTGTCCCCTGTCATATCTATAAACCATACTGCCCAAACCCCTACTGCCCTGTCCCTGTCATATCTATAAACCATACTGCCCCAAACCCCTACTGCCCTGTCCCGTCATGCTAAAAACATACTGCCCCAACCCCTACTGGCCCTGTCCTCTGTCATATAATAAACCATTACTGCCCCAAACCCCTACTGGCCCTGTCCCCTGTCATATAGATAAACCATACTGCCCCAAACCCCTACTGCCCTGTCCCCTGTCATATCTATAAACCATACTGCCCCAAACCCCTACTGGCCCTGTCCCCTGTCATATCATAAACCATACTGCCCCAAAACCCCTACTGGCCCTGTCCCCTGTCATATAGATAAACCATACTGCCCCCAAACCCCTACTGTCCCTGTCCCTGTCATATCTATAAACCATACTGCCCCAACACCTACTGACCCTGTCCATGTCATATCTAAATAAACCATACTGCCCCAAACCCCTACTGCCCTGTCCCCTGTCATGCTAAACCATACTGCCCCAACCCTACTGGCCCTGTCCCTGTCATATCTATAAAACCATACTGCCCCAAACCCCTACTGTCCTGTCCCTGTCATATCTATAAACCATACTGCCCCAAACCCCTACTGGCCCTACTCCCTGTCATATAGATAAACCATACTGCCCCAAACCCCTACTGCACTACCCCTGTCATCCATAAACAATAGCCCCAAACCCTACTCTCCCCCCTGCATATCTATAAACCATACTGCCCCAAACACTACTGGCCCTGTCCCTGTCATATCTATAAACCATACTGCCCCAAACCCATATGCCCTGTCCTGCATGTCTATAAACATAATGCCCCAAACCCTACTGGCCCTGTCCCTGTCATAGTCTATAAAACCATACTGCCCCAAACCCCTGCCTGGCCTTGTCCCTGTCATGATTAATAAACAATGAGCCAAACCCTCCACTGGCCCTGTCCCCAGTCACATGTCGATAAAACATCTGCCAAACCCCTACTGCCCTGGTCCTGCATATCTATAAACCATGACTGCCCAAACCCTACTGGGGCCGCGGATGCCAGCTGATCCTTATTCTACTAAACCATACTGCCCCAAACCATCTAGGCCCTGTCCCTGTCTGGATCTATAACCATTACTGCCCAACTCCCTATGGCCGTTCCCCTGTATTGTCTTACATACTGCCTCCAAACCCCTACTGCAGTGTCACATCCTCTCTCACCATTTGTGATGTTTATGGGACATATTGGAGTGCCAACAAAAGAATTTCGTCAAAGGTAAGGCATGATTTATATTTTATTTCTGCGTTTTGTGTCGTGCTTGCAGTGTTGAAATATGCTACTCTGTTTGTTTACTGATGTGCTGTCATCAGATAATAGCATCTTATGCTTTCGCCGAAAAGCTTTTTTGAAATCTGACATGTTGGCTGGATTCACAACGAGTGTAGCTTTAATTTGGTATCTTACATGTATGATTTAATGAAAGTTTGATTTTTATATCATGTTATTTGAATATGGCTCGCTGTATTTTCCCTGGCTATTGGCCGGTGGGACGTTTGCGTCCCACCTGCCCCAGAGAAGTTAAGATGTTGCTTCAATATATCCACATAATTTTTCTTCTTCATGATTACGTCTATTTTGTGAAGTGCACTAGTCCCTCCTGCAGCAAAGAACGCCCACAACATAGTGCTGCCACCCCCGTGCTTCACGGTTGGGAGGATGTTCTTCGGCTTGCAAGCTTCCCTCTTTTTCTTCCAAACATAACGATGGTCATTATGACCAAACAGTTCTATTTTTGTTTCATCAGACCAGAGGACATTTCTCCAAAAAGTACGATCTTTGTCCCCATGTGCAGTTGCAAACCGTAGTCTGGCTTTTTATGGCGGTTTTGGAGCAGTGGCTTCTTCCTTGCAGAGCGGACTTTCAGGTTATGTCGATATAGGACTCGTTTTAATGTGGATATAGATACTTTTGTACCTCTTTCCTCCAGCATCTTCCCAAGGTCCTTTGCTGTTGTTCTGGGATTGATTTGCACTTTTCGCACCAAAGTGCGTTCATCTCTAGGAGACAGAACGCGTCTCCTTCCTGAGTGGTATGACGGCTGCGTGGTCCCATGGTGTTTATTCTTGCATACTATTGTTTGTACATATGAATGTGGTACCTTCAGGCGTTCAGGAAATTGCTCCCATGGATGAACCAGACTTGTGGATGTCTACRATTATTTTACTGAGGTCTTGGCTGATTTSTTTTGAATTTCCCATGATGTCAAGCAAAGAGGCACTGAGTTTGAAGGTAGGCCTTGAAATACATCCGCAGTTACACCTCCAATTGACTCAAATTATGTCAATTAGCCTATCAGAAACTTCTAAAGCCATGACATMATTTTCTGGAATTTTCCAAGATGTTTAAAGGCACAGTCAACTTAGTCTATGTAAACTTCTGACCCACTGGAATTGTGATACAGTCAATTATACGTGAAATAATCTGTCTGTAAACAATTGTTGGAAAAATTACTTGTGTCATGCACAAAGTAGATGTCCTAACTGATTTACCAAAACTATAGTTTGATAAGGAAAAATGTGTGGAGTGGTTGAAAACAAGGTTTAATTACTCCAACCTAAGTATATGTAAACTTCTGACTTCAACTGTACATGAGACCTTCACTTGTTTCTCTTCTACTTAGAGTACACACATATGTGAGAGGAGGGGAGGTGCGTGTGTGTGTCTCTGTTACTGTGTTTGCTTCGTGCAGGCATGCACAACTGCAGGCAAGAACACACAAACATACACACATGCAGGTTGGAATTTATTGAGAATTACTCATGGACTGAAGGCAGATCTGCTTGGTGGCCACTCGCTGGCACAGCCACAAATTAGTAACATCTTAAGACCAAAAAGCTAACTTTTGTTTTCATGAATTTTTACAATATATATACCATTTTGGCTTTGCCACTGTTTCTAGTTGAAATCGCTCAGCTCTGGCTCCAGGCAAAATTCATCCCAATAAACGTTCAACCTGAACACACAAGCACACACACACGCACGCACACCAGAATGCACCGCACGCACACACACACACAACCACACACAACACACACACACACACCACTACACACACAACACACCACACACCCACACACACACACACACACACACCGACACACACACACACACACCACACCAACACACACACACCAGAGAGGTAATTCAGCACATGTACAGTATACCTGCAGTGTCAGCTCACCTCCTTTCATCTCTCGCTCCGCAGCCCTAAAAAAACAGGGAGGGAATTAAGAGAGAATGGAGATAATTAAATGAATATCTTGCCTGGCCACACTTCAAAGGGAACTCTTCTCTGCAGCTAGCGAGAGAGAGAGTGAGATAGAGAGAGGTGATAAAAACATTGCTGCGGGGACTTCCATTCAGCCACATGAGCCACATTAGACAAGGCTCTGTCGACATTCCGATTCATCCCAAAGGTGTTCTACTGGGTTGAGGTCAGGGCTCTGTGCAGGCGAGTCAAGTTATTCCACTTGGATCTCGACAAACCATTTCTGTATGGATCTCACTTTGAGCACGGAGGTATTGTCATGCTGAAACAGGAAAGGGCCTGTTGCGACAAAGCAACAGTTTGAAGCATAGATTAGTCTTAAATGTAATTGTAAATTGTATCGTTAAGATTACCCTTAACTGGAACTGAGGAGTCTAGCCTGACACATGATTAACAGCCCCAGACCATTATTCCTCTTCCACCAAASTTTACAGTTTGCACTATGCATTGGGGCAGGTAGCGTTCTCGTGGCATCCGGAAAACTCAGATTTGTCCATCGGACTGCCAGATGGTGAAGCATGATTCATCACTCCAAAGAACTATTTTCCACTGCTCCAGAGTCCAATGGTGGCGAGATTTACACCACTCAAGCCGACGCTCGGCATTGCGTGTGGTGATCTTAGGCTTGTATGCGGCTGCTCGGCCTTAAAAAGTTATTTTGCTGACTCTGCTTAAAGAGGCAGTTTGGAACTCGTTAGTGAGTGTTGCAACCGAGAATATACCATTTTTACGTGCTATGTGCTTTTACACTCGGCGGTCCCATTCTGTGAGCTTGTGTGACTTGAAGGGGTGTCCACATACTTTCGTAAATATAGTGTATGTTTAGGGGTGGGATGGGACAAGCATTGAACTAATGTTAGCGAGGATCTAATGAACACACACACACCACACACCACACACACACACACACCACACACACACCACACACACACACACCACACACACACACACACACCACACACCACACAGCACACAATTTGATTCAATTCTAAATCTATTTTCACTAACCCTAACCCCTAACCTTAAGCCTAACACCAACACAACCCTAAGCCTAAACCAATTCCTATCCCTAATTCTAAATCGCTAATCTAACCCTAATTCTAAACCTGACCTAACCTAATCACTAAGCAGCCAATAATAGCCTTTTTCCTTGTGGAAACTGGTGAAATGTCCCCTACAAGGTAGTAAAGAAAAAAACAAAAACACAACACACCACACATAACAAACACACACCACAGGAAGCCGGGGTAAAGATGAGGTCAAAATGAATCATGTTGGATCAATATCAATATTATTAACAAACCATATTATGATTTTCTTATTCTTTTCCATCTAATAGACACCAGCTGCAGAGTGCCCATACAGCATCTTCTAGATAGAAGATACTCTGCAATGATGAGCCATATTTAATTACCACCAAAATTTTTTTTATTTTTTTTTTTTTTTTTTGTTTTTTTTTTAATAAAAAAAACACTTCAATTTAGCGGGTATTATTTATACCGGCAATTGTCTAACACAGAAGGAGTACAATGTGTGAAAACAGTTATTTTAGCAGTTTTTCATGGAAGAGTTGTATCAAAGTTGTTTTTTTAACAATATTTTGGGTGTTTTACAGGGCAAGGTTTTTGAGAAAAACAAGATGTCCATGTTATCACATGAGTTTTCATATATTCCCTGTTAATTTTTTGCCTGTACTGAAAATATCCAAACTTGCCCGAGGAACCCTGGCTCGTTCGACGTAATGTTTCTACACAGGCACACAATCTATTGAACGTTTACTGAAATGCATATCTCTCATATCCTACTACTACTCACTCTCTATCTTTATCCACACGAACAAAACACACACACACCGACAACCACACACAGCAAACAAGATGGCATTGATGGAATAGTGCGTTTTCCCTCGTTGAAAATGATCCATTTTGAACCGTGTTTTAAGATGACTACCCTTTACATAATGTCATCTCCTAATGGTGTATGTTCAGGGATTACACATCTTTCAATGGACTTGTTATTCTTGATCATGTCAAGGCTCTGGACGTTTGTGTGTGTGTTTGCTTAGGCAACAGCACACTGACTTTAAAATCTTCTCAGCTCTCTATCTCCCTCCCCTCTTCTTCCCTGTTTTGCAGTGGTGAATAGAATGGTGTAATCTTGTCTTTTTGGCCAGGAGTGTCTCATATCACTGAGAAAGAGAACGAGCAACAGCAGAGCTGTGTTGTTCTGTCGGTCCACAGTGTTTCTTAGTCTTCTCCCAGGCCCACTTGATACTGTAGGGCTCTTTCTAAAACCCTGGAGACGCAAAATGCACACATTAAACCCACACAAAACAGTAACTTGTGGTCGAAGCGTAGTCCTTGGACTGAACATAATAAGCGGCGTTGTGAAAATCATGTTGAAAGTCAACCAAAGCTACTTACACTGGATGCCTCTAATGAACATAGTGAAACAGTATTAGACTAAGGGTATAACATAGTGATACAGTAATTAAGACTAAGGGTATAACATAGTGATACCTGTAACAGACTAGGGTATACATAGTGGTACAGTATGTAGACTAGGGCGTATAAAAACATAGTGTACAGTAATTAGAACTAGGGTATAAATAGTGTGACAGTATTAGAGCATAGAGATATTACATAGTGGACATTACAGTATTAGACTAGGGTATAACATATGATACAGTATTAGACTAGGATTTAAAATAGTGCAAACAGTATTAGACTAGGGTATATATAGTGGTACAAAGTGTTGACTAGGATATTACATAGTGGTACAAGTATTAGACTAGGATATAACATAGGATACAGTATTAGACTAGGGTATAACCTAGTGATGACAGTTTGACCTAGGATTTAACATAGTGAAAAGTATTAGAACTAGGGTATAAATAGTGGGGTACAGTATTAGACTAGGATATAAACATAGGGATACCATAAGTTAGACTAGGGTATACACATAGTGTGTCACACGTATATAGACTAAAGGAACTTTACCATCAGTATGAACAGTAACTCTAGACTGAGGGTAATAACACATAGTCGCATACAGGCTATTAGAATAAGAGGTATAACACCGCCATAGTGATACAGTAATTTAAGACTAGGGTAATAAATAGTGATAACAGTATTAGACTTGGGTATAACATAGTGATACAGTATTAGACTAAGGGTATAAATAGTGGTACAGTGCAAGTATTAGACTAGGGTAATAAACATAGTGATGACAGTATTAGACTAGGGTTTAACATAGTGGTACAGTGAAGTATTAGACTAGGGTATAACATGTGATACAGTATTAGACTTAGTTTAACATAGTGAATACAGTATTATGACTAGGGTATACATAGTGATACAGTATTCAGACGAGGGTATACTAGTGGTACAGTGAAGTTATTAGACTAGGGTATAACATATGATACTGTAACAGACTAGGTATAACATAGTGATACAGTTATTAGACTAGGGTATAACCATAGTGATTACAGTATTAGCTAGCGGTTTAACATCGTGGTTACATCGTAAAGTATTAGACTAGGGTTTAACATAGTGATACAGTATTAGACTAGGGTATAACATAGTGACTAACAGTATTAGACTAGGGTATAAAATAGTGATACAGTATTAGACTAAGGTATAACATGTGATACAGTCTTAGACTAGGGTAATAACATAGTGGTACGGTAATTAGACTAGGGTATAACAATAGTGGTACAGTATTAGACTAGGATATAACCATAGTGGTTAGCAGTTGAAGTATTAGACTATGGTATAACATAAGTGGGATACTGTAACCAGACTAGGAATATACTAAAGTCGGTAGCAGTTTAGACTAGGGTATATACATGAGTGATACAGTATTAGACTAAGGGTATAACAATAGTGGTACTAGTGAAAGTAATAGACTGGGTATCAACATAGTGATACAGTAATTAGACTAGGGTATAACATACGTGGTACAGTATTCAGACTAGGATATAAATGGTGATACAGTATTAGACTAAGGTATATACATAGTGATACAGTATTAGACTAGGGTAATAACATAGTGGTAGCAGGAATTAAACTAGGATTATAAATAGTTGGTACAGGTGAAGATTAGACTAGGGTACTAACATAGTGATACTGTAAGCAGACTAGGGTATAACCTGTGGGTACACGTATTAGACTAAGGGTAATAGCGACATAGTGATACAGTAATGACTAGGGTATAACATAGTGGTCAGTCATTAGACTAGGATATAAATAGTGATACAGTAATTAGACTAAGGGTATAACATAGTGATACAGTATTAGACTAGGGTATAACATAGTTTGGTACAGTATTAGACTAGGATATACATAGTGGTACAGTTGAAGGTATTAGACTAGGGTTATAACATAGGTGATACTGTACACAGACTAGGGTATAACATAGTGGTAGGCAGTATTAGACTAGGCGTATAACATAGTGATACAGTATTAGACTAGGGTAATAACATAGTGGTAACAGTGAATATTAGACTAGGGTATAACATAGTGATCCTGTAACAGACTAGGGTATCAGACATAGTGGTAGCAGTAATTTTGACTGGGAGGGTATATTAGTGATACTGAGTAACAGACTAGGGTCATAACATAGTGATACAGTAATTCAGACTAGGGTAATATATAGTAATTACTGTAACAACAGTACTAGGGTATGAACAATGAGTGATAGCAGTAATTGGACTAGGGTTATACATAGTGATACCTGTAACAGACTAAGGGTAATAACATAGTGATACAGTATTCGAACTAGGGTATAACATAGTTACTGTAACAGACTAGGGTATGACATGAGTGATACAGGTATTAGACTAGGGGTATAAACATAGTGATTACAGTATTAGACTCGGGTATAGACATAGTGATACAGTATTAGACCAGGATATAACATAGTGATACAGTATTAGAACTAGATCATAACATAGTGATACAGTATTAGCTAGGGGTATAAACATAGTGATACAGTATTAGACTAGGGTATAAATTAGTGGTACAGTATTAGACTCGGATACAAATAGTGATAGCAGTAGTTAGGACTCCAAGGTATAACATAGTGAAACAGTATTAGACAGGGTATAACCAAGTGGTACAGTATTAGACTAGGATATAACATAGTGGTTACAGTGAAGTATTAGAACTGGGTATAACTAGTGATACTGTACCAGACTAGGGTATAACATAGTGGTATAGTAATTAAGAGACTAGGGTAATACTATGAAGTGATACGTACTTAGACTAGGGTAACTAACATTAGTGGTACAGTGAAGTAATAGACTGGGTATATAAACATAGTGATACAGTATTGAGCACTAGGGATATAAACATAGTGTACGTATTAGACTAGGATATAAAATTTAGGATACAGTATTTAGACTAAGGTTACATAAGTCGATACAGTAATTAGAACTAGGGTATACACAATAGTTGGTACAGTATTAAAACTAGGATGATAAAACATAGTGTACAGTGAATATAGACTAGGGTATAACATAAGTGATACTGTACAGACTAGGGTATAACATAGTGGTACAGTATTCAGACTAGGGTTATAACATAGTGAATTAGCAGTATTAGACTAGGGTATAGAACACTAGTGGTGACAGTGAAGTAATAGACTAGGGTAGAACATAGTGATAACAGTATTACGACTAGGGTATAACATAGTGGTACAGTATTAGACTAGGATCTATAAATAGTGTAGCAGTCTTAAGACTAGGTAATAAATAGTGAGTACAGTATTAGACTAGGGTATAACGAACATAGTGGTCACAGGTATTAAACTAGGATAAGTACCATAAGTGGTACAAGTGAAGTATTAGACCTAGGGTATAACATAGTGATACTGTAACAGACTAGGGTATAAAGATAGTGGTACAGTAGTTAGACTAGGGTATTGAACATAGTTTTGATGACAGTATTAGACTAGGGTATAACATACTGGTACAAGTAATTAGACTAGGCATATAAATAGTGATACAGTATTAGACTAAGGTATTAACATAGTGATACAGTTTAGACCTAAGGGTATAACAATAGTGGTAATGTAATTAGACTAAGGAATATAACATAGTGGTATGAAGTATTAAGACTAGGGTTATAACGGATAGTGATACCTGTAACAGACTAGGGTAATAACATAGTGGTACAGTATTAGACTAGGGTAATAACATAGTGATGACAGTTTAAGACTAGGGTATAACATAGTCGTACAGTGCAAGTATTAGACTAGGGTATAAACATAGTGATACTGTAACAGGACAGGGTATAACATAGTGGTAAGCAGTATTTGACTAGGGTATATATAAGTGATACTGTTAACAGACTAGGGTATAACATAGTGGGGATACAGTATTAGACTGGGTATATATAGTGATAGCGTAAAAGACTAGGGTTATAACAATAGTGATACCAGTATTGGACTAGGGTATCACATAGTGGATACTGTAAACAGACTAGGGTATAACATGAGTATACAGTATTGAACTAGGTATGAACATAGTGATACTGTAACAGACTAGGGTATACTATGATACAGTATTAGACTAGGGTATAAACATAGTGATACAGTATTAGACTCGGGTATAACAAGTGAATACAGTATTAGACGAGGATATAACATAGTGATACAGTATTAGACTAGGAATATAACATAGTGATACAGTATTAGACTAGGTATGAACACGTGATTACAGTATTAGACTAGGGTAGAACATAGTGAAAAGTATTAGCTAGGGTATAACATCAGTGAATACAGTATTAGACTAGGGTATACAATAGTGATACAGTATTAGAAGCTCGGATATAAATAGTGATACAGTATTAGACTAAGGTATAAGCATAGTGATACACGTATTAGACTAAGGGTATAACATAGTGGTAACAGTATTAGACTAAAGGATATAAATGGTGGTACAAGTGAAGTATTAGACTAGGGTATAACATAGTGATACTGTAAACAGCTAGGGTATAACATAGTGGTACAGGTATTAGACTAGGGTATAAATAGTGCATAGAGTATTTAGACAGGGTATAACATAGTGGTACAAGTGAAGTATTAGACTACGGTATAACATAGTGGATACCAGTATTAACTAGGGTATCACATATGGTCAGTATTTAGACTAAGGATATAAAATAGTGAATACAGTATTAACTAAAGGTATAACATAGTGATCCAGTATTAGGACTAGGTATTAACATAGTGGTACAGTTATTAGACTAGGATATAACATAGTGGGTACAAGTTGAAGTATTAGATAGGGTTATAAACATGTGATACTGTAACAGACTAGGGTACATAACATAGTGGTACAGGTATTATACTAGGGTATAACATAGTGGATAAGTATTAGACTAGGGTATAACATTAGTGGTACAGTGAAGTATTAACTAAGGGTATAACATAGTGTACCTGTAACAGACTAGGGTATATACATAAGTGGTCAGTTATTTGACTAGGGTATATAGTAGTGATACTGTAACAGACTAGGGTAATAACATAGTGATACAGTATTAGAACTAGGGGTATATATAGTAATACTGTAACAGAACTAGGGTTATACCATAGTGAATAAGCAGTATTGGGACTAGGGTATACAATAAGTGATACTTGTAACAGACTAGGGTATTGACAATAGTGATACAGTATTTGGAACTAGGGTATAACATAGTGATACTGTAACAGACTAGGGTATAACATAGTGATACAGTATTAGACTAGGTATAAACCATAGTGATACAGTATTAGACTCGGGTATAACATAGTGAATACAGTATTAGACTAGGATATAACATAGTGATACAGTGATTGAACTAGGGTATAATACATAGTGATACAGTATTAGACTAGGGTATAACCATAGTGGTACGTATTAGACTCGGATTATAAATAGTGATACAGTATTAGACTAAGGTATAACATAGTGAAACAGTATTAGACTAGGGTATTAACATAGTGGTAGCAGTATTTAGACTAAGGATATAACATAGTGGTACAGTGAGAGTAAATTAGACTAGAGGGTATAACATTAGTGATCTGTAACAGACTAGGGTATAACATAGTGGTAACAGTTATTAGACTAGGGTATAACATAGTGATACAGTATTACACTAGGGTATAACATAGTGGTACAGTGAAGTAATAGACTGGGTATAACATAGTGATACAGTATTAGACTAGGGTTGAACATATGGTACGTATTAGACTAGGATATAATAGGTGATACAGTATTAGCTAAGGTATAAATAGTGATACAGTATTAGACTAGGGTATAAAGGGACAGTATTAAACTAGGATAAACAATAGTGGTACAGTGAAAGTATTAAGACTAGGGTTATAACATAGTGATACTGTAACGAACTTAGGGTATAACATAGTGGTACAGTGATTAGATAGGTATAACATAGCTGATTGCAAGTATTGAGACTAAGGGTTATAATAGTGGTACAGTGAAGTATTAGACTAGGGTATAACATAGTGATACTGTAACAGACTAGGGTATAACAATAGTGGTACAGTATATTGATAGGGTAGTATATAGTGATACTGTAACAGACTAGGGTATTACAATAGTTGATACAGTCTTAGAGCTAGGGTATATTTTATAAGTGCTACTGTAACAGACTAGGGTAATAACATAGTGATACACGTATTGGACTAGGTATAACATAGTGATACTGTAAACAGACTAGGGTATAACATAAAGTAATACAGTATTGAAATAGGGTTAACATAGTGAATTAATGTAACAGACTAGGGTATAACAATAGTGATTAGCAGTATAGACTAGGGTAATAACATAGTGATACAGTATTAGACTCGGGTATAACATGTGATACAGTAATTAGACCAGGATATAACATAGTGGAAACTCAGTATTAGACTAGGATATAACAATAGTGATAACAGTATTAGACTAGGGTATAACATCAGTGGAATACAGTATTAGACTAGGGGTATAACATAGTGGTAGGTATTAGAGCCTAGGGTATAACATAGTGGTACAGTGAATATTAGACTAGGGTAATAACATCAGTGAATACTGTAACAGACTAGGTAATAACATAGTGGTACGTATTTGACTAGGGTATAGTATAGTGATAGCTGTCAGACTAGGGTATAACATAGTGATTACAGTAATTAGAACTAAGGTAATAACATAGTGATACCGTAAATTAGACCTAGGGTATAACATAGTGGTACAGGTATTAGACTAGGATATAACATAGTGGTACAGTGAAGTAATTAGACTAGGGTTATAACATACGTGATACTGTAACAGACCTAGGGTATAACATAGTGGACAGTAATTATACTAGGGTAGTAACATAGTGATGACATGTTATTAGACTAGGGTATGAACATAGTGGTACGTGAAGTATTAGACTAGGGTATAACATAGTGTACTGTAAGCAGACTAGGGTATAACATAGTGTACAGTATTTGACTAGGTATATATAGTGATACTGTAACAGACTAGGGTATACCATAGTGATACAGTATGGACAGGGTAAATAACATAGTGATACTGTAACAGACTAGGGTTGAACATAGTGATACAGTATTGAACTAGGGTATAACAATAGTGATACTGAACAGACTAGGGTATACATAGTGATACAGTATTGACTAGGGTATAACATAGTGATACAGTATAGATCTCGGGTATAACATAGTGATACGTATTAGACTAGGATATTACCATGTGATCAGTCTTGACTGGGTATAACATAGTGAATGCAGTAATTAGACTAGGGTATAACATAGTGGTACAGTATTAGACTCGGATATATAGTGATACAGTATTAGACTAAGGTTATACATAGTTGACAGTATTAAGACTAGGGTTATAACATAGTGGTACAGTAATTAGACTAGGATATAACATAGTGGTACAGATGAAGTATTAGACTAGGGTATAACATAGTGATACTGTAACAGACTAGGGTATACATCGTGGTACGTTATTAGACTAGGGTATACATAGTGATACAGTATTACACTAGGGCTATATACAATGTGGTACAGTGAAGTAATAGACTAGGGTATAACTTAGTGGATACAGTATTAGACTAGGGTATAACATAAGTGGTACAGTAATTAGACTGAGGAATATAAATAGTGTACAGTATTAGACTAAGGTATACATAGTGATGACCAGTATTAGACGGGTATAACAATAGTGGGTACAATATTAAACTAGGATATAACATAGTGGTACAGTGAAGTATTAGACTAGGGTATAACATAGTGATACTGATTAACAGACTAGGGTATAACATAGTGGTACAGTATTAGACTAGGGTAATAACATAAGTGATACATATTAGATTAGGGTTAACATAGTGGTGACAGTGAAGTAATAGACTAGGGTAATAACATAGTGATACAAGTATTAGACCTAGGGTCATAACATAGTGGTACAGTATTGACTAGGATATAAATAGTGATTACATGTATTAGACTAAGGTATATACATAGTGATACAGTATTAGACCTAGGGTATAAAATAGTGGGTAATATGTAAACTCGGGATATAACATAGTGGTAGCAGTGAAGTATTAGACTAGGGTTTAACATAGTGATACTGTAACAGACTAGGGTATACATAGTGGTACAGTATTAGACTAGGGTATAAATAGTGATTACGTATTAGACTAGGGTATAACATAGTGGTACAGTGAAGTAATTAGACTAGGTGGTATAACATAGTGATACTGTAACAGACGTAAGGGGTATAACAATAGTGGTACAGTATTTGAACTAGGGTTGATTAGTGATCTTACAGACTAGGGTATAGACATAGTGTACAGTATTAGACTCGGGTATATATAGTGAATACTGTACAGACTAGGGTATAACATAATGATACAGTATTGGATAGGGTATAACATAGTTGATACTGTACGCTAGGTATCATCGTATACAGTATTGGAGACATTACTCTAGGGTAATAACATAGTGGATAACTGTACATGACTAGGGTATAAC
This sequence comes from Salvelinus sp. IW2-2015, assembly GCF_002910315.2. Taxonomy (NCBI): domain Eukaryota; kingdom Metazoa; phylum Chordata; class Actinopteri; order Salmoniformes; family Salmonidae; genus Salvelinus; species Salvelinus sp. IW2-2015. The sequence goes on from NC_036870.1 coordinate 23,892,074, forward strand.
ATAGTGAATAACAGTATTAGACTAGGGTATACAACATAGTGATTACAGTTTAGAACTCGGGTATCAACATAGTGATACAGTATTAGACAAGGATATAACATAGCTGATACAAGTATTAGACTAGGGATATAACTATAGTGATAACAGTATTAACCAGGGTATTAACACAAGTGATACAGTATTAGAACAGGGTAGAACAGTAGTGGATAAAGTTATTAGACTAGGGTGATAACATAGTGATACAGTATTAGACTGGGTATACAATATGTTGATACCAGTATTTAGATGGAATATGAAATAGTGATACAGTATTAGACTAAGGTTAACATAAGTGATACAGTTTAGAACTAGGGTATAACAGGTAGTGGTACAGTTTAGACTAGGATCTAAACATGGTGGTACACGTAAGTATTAGACTAGGGTATCAACATAGTGATACTGTAACAGACTAGGGTAAACATCAGTGGTACGCTACTTAACTAGGCGTATAAATAGTGGATAAAGTATTAGACTAGGTATACATCGTGGTACAGTGAAGTATTAGAAATCCGAGGTTAATACGTGATACAGTATTAGACTCAGGGTATAACAGTGGTACAGTATTAGGAACTAGGATATAATAGTGATAGCAGTATTAGACTAAAGGTATAACATAGTGATACAGTATTAGAACTAGGCGTATAACATAGTGGTACAGTAATTAGACTAGATATACATAGTGGTACAGTGAAGTATTAGACTAGGGTTAATAAATAGTGACTACTGTAACAGACTAGGAAGTTAAACATAGTGGTACAGTATTGAACTAAGGGTATAACATAGTGGTCAAAACAGTTCATCAGATAGCCGTATAACATAGTGGATACGCACGTGAAGTATTAGACTAGGGTATAACATAGTGATACTGTAACAGACTGAGGGTATAACATAGTGGTAAATAGCAGTATTTGACTAGGGTATATATCGTGTCTGTAAACAGACCTAGGGTAACAATAGTGATACAGTCATTAGACTAGGGTATATATAGTGATATGTAACAGAACTAGGGTAAACATAGTTGATAGCACTATTGGACCTAGGGTATAACATAGTGGATACTGTAACAGACTAGGGCATAACATAGTAATACCGTATTGAACTAGGGTAATAACATAGTGATACTGTAACAGAATAGGGTATATACATAGTGATACAGTATTAGACTAGGGTATAACAATTAGTGATACAGTAATTCTAGACTCGGGTATAACATAGTGATACAGTATTAGACCAGGATCATAAACATGTGATACCAGTATTAGACTAGGATATAACTAGTGTAACAGTTTGACTAGGGTATAACCAAGTATACAGTAATATAGACTAGGGTAGAACATAGTGATAGTATTAGACTAGGGTATACAAGTGATAAGCAGTATTAGACTAGGGTATCAATAGTGATAGCAGGTATTAGACTCGGATATAAATAGTGATCAGTATTAGACTAAAGGTATCACATAGTGATACAGTATTAGACTAGGTATAACCATAATGTGGTCAGTAT
>NC_036870.1:23893716-23912884 GCF_002910315.2 Salvelinus sp. IW2-2015
TGTGTGACGTACATGGAGATTTGATTGATTTATTGTTTCCTCTTGTTCTGATCATTTAAGCACTTGTCATTATGTGAGGTTTTAGCCTACTTCGACGAGTGCTCTTCTGAGTCTTATTCCTTCTTGACACGTGCATGCCAAGGAATTACCTTCTGGACTCTTCTTGGCTCATCGAGTTTTTTTTTATTTGATTTCAGTTGAACTGAGCTGAGTTGGAGCTCTGAGCTGAAGCTGAAGTTAAGCTGAGCTGAAGCTGAGGCTGAGGTGCTGTAGTTTTACAGCTTTCGTTTAGCTCGTAGGGTTGAGTTTCGAGCTGAGCTAGAGTTAGCTGAGTTTAAGCTGAGCTGCAGCTCGACGTTACTTTATGCTGTTTTATCGGTCTCGAAGCTGAGCTGTAGTTTAAGCTGAAGCTGAGCTGAGCTGCACCTGAGTTGAGCTTTCGCTAAAGTTTTAAGCTTTGAGCTGAGCTGAGCTGACGTTTAGCTGAGCCTGTAGCTTCTCGAGGTTAAGCTGAGCTGAGTTGTAGTTGTAGTTCTGCATGCTCGAGTTGTTTGAGCTCCCTTTGCAGTTCAATGCTCTTGAGTTTCTGAGGCTGAGTCCTTTACTAGTTTCGTGCGTTAGTTTTTGTAGCTTTTTGTCAGCTTGAGCTGAGGTCTTGGACGCTTTGGAGGCTTGGACGCGTTTGAGCTGAGTTGAGCTGTAAAGTTGAGCTGACAGTTGCGCTGAGCTTGAGTTGATAGTCTTGAGGCATGAGTCTGTAGCTTGATTCTTGAGCGAGCTGTAGCTGAGCTGAGTTGAACTGTAGCTGAAGTTGAGCTGAGACTGAGTTCTGTATGTTTATTAGCTGAGCTGAGCCTTGACGTTTAAGCTGAAGCTGAGTTAAGCGTGATTGCTGAGCTACTTTCGAGTTCTTGTCAGTTTAAGCTTTGAGGTGATGCTTAACTTGAGATCTTTGTAGCTGATGCTGGCTGAGCTTAGTTGCATCTTGCAGCTGTATTGTTGAGCTGAGTCTGATGCTGAGTTGAGTTGAGTTGAGCTGAGTTGAGTCTTAAGCTGAGCTGAGCTAAATGATTTCCATGACCAGTTATGCGAAACGTAGCTTCTTTATTGATGGTATGTTGTAACTGCAGGGGATTAATCTGTCTCTCCTTATTATTGTCCCATTTCTTCATTTAACAGCACTCTGTTCTTATTCTTGCGCTCTCTATTTAACCATAGTAACGCTGGGCCCTCAATGGAACACACGCACCACGCACGCACTACCACACTATCTCTCACACACACCACACACACACACACATCACACACACACTCGTACACACCCAAGCACACACACACACCACACACACACCACACACACCACACCCAGCACACAGCAGTTGGTGCTAATCCTAACTCAGTTTTCACAAATGACTGCGGCAGCGTAATAAGTTTTAAGGATAATGGGAGCAGTGGTCTGTGGGAACGCCGCAGCACGGTGCATGACCAGCATGCCAGAAGAATTAAGGATGCCAAAAGAAGACCGATCCCGCACAAGCTGCCAAGACCCAAATAGCCCGGGTGTGGGCATGGCCAACGTTAAGCAGACCTGGCGGCGTGAACAAAACGAAAAGAGTAGAGAAAAAGGTAGAAGAACTAAGGCTTGGCAACAGTGGGGTTGGAGTGTGGAGCTCGTCCTGCTGACCTATGATTTTCCCAGCAAACACACACACACGACACATGCCCGGTACAACACAAACATCACTTATACTTCGATGCACAACTCTCTAGGTTTTGGGCTGGGATCCAGAAATTCATAGCTTCAATACCCACGTGCTGTGCCTCCCGGAGATGTACGGTATTAACCGGTAGTCGGCAGCGACAAAGGGGCGCTTAATAATAGTTTTTTCAAATGTAAAAAAACCACACAAAAAGACAGTCCACTAACCAGAATACTGAACAAAATGCCTAACGAAGTACTAAGGAAACCCATAAGCGGATGCTCAGGTAAAACTAACTCGAGCGCGATGTGAATCATTTACTACTAAGCACAGCCAACCCACTCAATAAAGTTAATGGCAAGTATCTGAAAACACAGTGTTGCAGAGCACCACAAACAACATTAAGACAGCAGGGCTTCTTTATTCCAGGGGGGGATTGTCTCTGGCTCGCTGTTTTACCTAAGAGCGTGAATCGTTGCAAGCTGAACTTTAGCCACTTAGCTGACATTAGCAAGTTTGATCAAAACCAGTAGGAGAGAACTATTTGGCAACATCTTCATAAACTTATATAGTGTTATATAGACATATAACGAAAGGACGATGACTGGAACACTAATACATAATAAACCTTGTATAGTTCAGAATGACTGAAGCACTATATAGAGTATATTACACAATGACTGTAGAAAAAAACGGAAACAAATAGGTACAACCAGTCGCCCACCTACAACCTCTCTGGGGAGGAAATTGGCAATGGGAAGCGCAGAGGGGGTATGATGAGCTGTTTCACTCCCCTCCTCAGAGTGGATACAGGGGTAGCACACACTAACACACACACAACACACCACACACACACACACACACCACACACTCACACACACACACACACACAACACACACACACCACACACACCATCACACACACACAAACACAGCACCACACGAACACACACACATCACAGCACACAACACACACACACACACACACACACACACACACAACACAACACACACACACACCCACAGGGGGGCTGCATGACTGTGTTTACTGGGCTAGAGAAGCAGAGGCAATTCCCTCTGAGACACAATCACCATGGATCTCCCCCGGTGGGGGGAGCCTGTTAGTGCGACAGAATCACCGGATGGATCTCCCGGTGGGAGGCCTGTTATCAACAGATTCACTCATGGGATCTCTCCGGAGGGAGCCTGTTATCGATCAGAATCACATGGATCTCCCGGTGGGTAGCCTGTTATCACATGAATTAACCAATGGATTCCCCGGTGGGAGCCTGTTATCACAGAATTTACGCATGATCTCCCGGTGGGAGCCTGTTATCAACAGAATCACCGGATGGACTCTGTTCTCTCTGCTCGTCTCTTCTTTCTTTCTTTCATCTTTCTCCCGTCACTGCCATTCCCTTGACATCCTTTCCTTCCTCCTGGGCTGTGAAAATAATAGTAATAGCATTAGAAACACGAATTGAGTTAAAGAGAGGAGTGTTATACATTTGGATTATACGTTCGCTTTCTCTTTGGCTGGACTGCTGTGAAACTGAACAGTCAGCAGGAGGGAGAGTCCAAGTGCTGATCCCATGCCGTGGCATGGGCATGGATCTTCCATACGGGTATAATCAGGCAATAGAAGCTGGGATGGAACTTTCCCATAGATTATTATCAGGCCATTAGGCAGTGGGATGGACTCCATAGATTATGTCAGGACAGTAGCGGCTGGATGGATCCATAGATATATCAGGACAGCATGCAGTTGGGGATGGACTGCGCTCCCATAGGGGTATAGTCAGTGAACGATAGCAAGTGGGAGGACTCCCGATAGGGCGTAGTACCCGAGTGCGAGGAGCAGTGACATAAGTCGGGATTGGACCTCCCATAGGGTATTCCAGGGACATATGTAGTGGTAATGGACTCGACAGTAGGGTGATTGCAGGAAAAATAGCAGGGTGGGTGAGGATGGACTCTCATAGGGTTATATTTCAGGGACAGTCATATGCAGTGGGATGGGCTCCCAAGTAGGGTATGTCAGGAACAGAGTTAGCAATGGGCAAAATGGCGTACTGCATAGGGGTAATTAATCAGGCATAGCAAGTGGGGTTATCTGCTAGGATGGACTACCATAGGTCGTATAACTACTCAGGAGCATGGACTGTGATGCCTCCATAGCGGGCGAAGGATCTGCACCCTAACTGTTATGGTGATGTCATATGCGAGGAGTGGTGAGATTGCGTGTCGTATTTCAGGCGGACATAGTAGTGTGGATGGACTCCCATTAGGGTAATCATACAGGACCAACAATAGGCGAAGTGGGATGGAACTCCCATTAGGGTAAAAATATCAGGACATAGCAAGTGCGGATGGACTCCCGAATAGGGTAATAATCAGGACATATCGACAGTTGGGATGGACTTCCCATAGGTGTATATACTCAGCGAACATTGACGAGTGGGAGTGGACTCCATTAGGGTAATTATCAGGACATAGCAGTTGGGAATGGACGCTCCAATAGGGTATATCACAGACATCGTTCAGTGGGGATGCGACTCCAATAGGGTATATCAGGACAATAGCAGTGGGGATGCGACTGCACCATAGAGGTATATCAGGACATGACAGTTGGGGATGGACTCACCATATGGGTAAACTATCAGCCGACAGATTGCAGTCGGGATGGACGTTCCCAGTAGGGTATTCAGGACATGACAGTGGGATGGACTCACATGGAGGGTATTAATCAGGACATGACAGTTGGGATGGACTAGCCATTCAGGGTATATCAGACATAGCAGTGGGGGGATGGACTCCCTGGGTATGTAGTCAGGGCCGGATAATGTGTTATCTCGGGGATAACACACATCAACTTGTGGTTTCCAGTCTCCTATTCTTCCTAACAAACACACATCACACAGCTGTTGTGATAGGGGTCCAACGTGAAGGTGACTTGGGGCGGCAGCAGGTTAGGTAGGTCTCCTGGCGCATAAACTGCCAGAGATGCAGCAGGTTAAGACAGATGGGCGTTAAGGGGGGGTGTTTGTTGTCTACCTCATAAACATGCAATGGATTACCACACGGTGTTGAGGCTGGGTTTCACATATCTGGTCGCACTGAGGAATGGCACACCACACACACACACACACACACACACACAGACTGTACATTGCTGGGGACCGCCAGCACACAGTGGTTTCAGCAACACACACACAGGTCGCAGATGGGTGTGGTTGTACACAACACACCACACCACACACACACACACACACACACACACACACACACACACACACGGCACGCACTGGGCACCGTCGCGTATATCAGCGAGCTCACGCCCGCACCAACTGAGGCACACACACACCGCTCACACAAACGCTCCCAACACACACACACACACACACACGACACAGACACACACACACCCACCACACACAACACACAAACACACACACCACACACACACACACACACACAACACACACTGTGGTAATGACTTATTGAACTCACTACTCTGGGGGCCCACTTCAGTATCTACCACATCCTAACTGGGGCCCACTTCAGTATCTCCACATTCTACCTGGGGCCCTACTTCAGTATCTACACAATCCTAATCTGGGGCCCACTTAGTATCTACCACATTCTACTCTGGGGCCTGACTTACAGTATCTACCACATCCTACTCTGGGGCCCTACTTCAGTCATCTACCACATCCTTAACTCTGGGGCCTACTTCAGTATCTGACCACATCCTATCTCTGGGGCTACTTTCAGTATCTACACATTCTAAAATACGTCTGGGGCCTACTTCAGATATTCTACCACATCTATCCTGGGGCCCTACTTCAGTATCTTACCGACTTCTAAAATTTACCTGGGGCCTACTTCAGTATCCTACCGACATCCTAAAGCTTCTGGGGCTTCACTTCATATCTACCACATCCTTTACCTCCTGGGGCCGCCTACTTCAGTATCCTACACATCCTAAGGACTCTGGGGCCCCACCTTCAGTATCGTACACATCAACACTATCTCTGGGCCCCACTTCAGTAAATCTTACCAACTCGATATCCTAACTTCTGGGGCCAAATCTTCAGTTTTCTTATCACGTCTGCCGATTAAAATTAGAATCTTTTATTCCCGATTCTCATCACCGTCTGACAGATTCAATCGCCATTTTCAAAACAATTAGAGGCACAATGGGGGAAAGCGCGCCTTGATGTAATGGCAAGGTTAGTACAGGAAGGGCCCTGAAATGCCCATACAGCTTGATTTTATTTCAGGAGGTCCGATAAGCAGACCCTTTCCCAACAAAACCAATTGACCCGTTCCCACATTGCGATTGAAAGGGCGCACCTTCGGCCGCGGTGGTGGAGCGACAGTATGACTGAGGCATTTTCATTACAATAGGGACTAAGATTGTAAGAAAGCCACTTCCAGATTCTACTCTCATAATACAGCACTCGCAGAACAGACGGGACCGTTTGAGCACCTGAACTATTCATTTTCTAAGCACTTCACTGAGATGTGTCCGAACCGAAAACCCAATTATGTCTTTTTAACTTGTCACATAGAACCACGATATGGTTGCAGTGAAATGTTGTTGTTTTACAGCAGGGGTGGGTAATTTTCGTCTGTGGAAGTTTTCTTATCTTCTTTGGTGCAGTGAAAAAACGCGTCGCACCCGCACACATGGCGTGCACTGCAAAACAAAAGTGAGCAAGGACTGGGGTGTCCTTCAACCTCGCATGGATGAGAAGACGGGGTGTCCTTCAACCTCCATGGATGAAGAAGACTGGGGTGTTCTTCAACCTCCATTGAAGAAGAGAAGACTGGTGTTCCTCAATCCTCGCATGGATCGAGAAGACGGGGTGTCCTCAAACCTCCATGAAAGAGAAGACTGGGTGGTCCTTGCAATCCCTCCATGGATGAGAGAACGGGGTGTCGCCTTCAACCTCACCATGGATGAGAAGACTGGTGTCCTTCCAGCATCCAGATGGTGTGCATTGAGAAGACTGGGTGTCCTTCTAAGTCAGACCATGGATGAGAAGGACTGGGTGTTCGCCTTCAACATAACCTCCCATGGATGAGAAAAAGCAGCACCACGGGGTGACTTGCAACCCTCCACATAGGATGGAGGGAAGCAGAATGGGTGGAGGCTGGTTCCTTGCCTACCCGGCACTCCATGGGATCGAGGAAGGTGGACCTTAGGTATGGGAGTGCTATGACCTGAGCAAAATTGAGCCAACCCGCTAGAAAATATGATTTGAACCGATATTGAGATACACCCCGTTGTACTAGGTGCGGTGCCAGTCGGCCGATGGTAACCCACGAGAGCCAGGCGACTAAAGAGCGTTATGTTGGTCAGAGGCAGGTGCCGCGTGATCGCATCACGGGAACAAGGAAATTGTGTTTTGGGGGCCCTTGCATTCTGTGCTTTGACAGATGTCCCCCTTGCCTGCTAGGGACGCTGCTACGAGTGGCGCTTGCGTCTAGCGCATTGTTCATGATTATGAAAAGGCAAACTGAGCTGGCTCCAAATTCAATATATAAGGAGCTGTGTTTATTTCTAGTGGTTTTTTGACGGTCTCCTCTTGGTTCTTCTTCAACTTACAGTAAGAATATACTAAATATCTGAGTTTTCTTTTGTTTTTTTTCTTGTTCTTGTTTTTTGGGGTCGTTTGTTCTATTTGCTTTTTTGTGTCTAGTAGAAGAATCGCTCTGATGAGTTGGATGGTCCGGTATAATTGAAAAATGCCTGCTATTATCCTGCGCGTTCTGTGTGATGATCGAAGTGTTATGTATGAATGTATAGAAAGAATTTAAGACGGGGGCTAGCGCAGATTCTTCTTTTTCGCCCTGATGGAACACACCGAGTGAGAAACTCTTATATGTGTCCTGGTGTTGGCGCCTCTTAGGTAAGCTCTGAAGAATGAGTTAACCCGATATGTCAGCGACGCAAGGCGAGCCGGAGCCCTTTACGACAGACTGGATAGATTTATATTTTCGCGGTATGGTTTGTCAGCGTGCTTTCCCGGTGGAAGGATGTTGTTCCGGTGGTGCCTCTGTTCCCCCTGGTGATCTCCTTCTCTTGATTCAGCACTGTTTTCAAAACACACTGATCCTTCATCCTCTTACAAGCCTGCCTTTGTTCCCCTCTATCTATCGTGTGTGTGTGTGTGTGTGTGTGTGTGTGTGTGTGTGTGTGTGTGTGTGTGTGTGTGTGTGTGTGTGTGTGTGTGTTGTGTGTGTGTGTTGTGTGTGTGTGTGTGTGTGGTGTGTTGTGTGTGGGTGGTGTGTTGTTGTGTATGATGAGGACAGTTTGTTACTGTTTCGTTGGAACACTCTACGTGTGTGTGTGTGTGTGTGGTGTGTGTGTGTGTGTGTTGTGTGTGTGTGTGTGTTGTGTGGTGTGTGTGTGTGTGTGTGTTGTATATGAGGACAGTTTGTTACTGTCTCGTTGGAAAATCTACACTCTACGTCTGTGTGGGTTTGTGTGTTTGTCAGTGTGTGTGTGTGTGTGTGTGTGTCACTGTGTGTCACTGTGTATCAGAGAAGACATCACCGCTTTGTTTAATGTTCCTTGATGCCAGGCAGGTCGCTCAATATTGACTTTGAAATTGAACATCTATCCATGTCCATAGGACGTCGGGTACTGGGCCGTACTCACAGAAGGTAGTGCTTACGGCCCAGTACATCACTGGGGCCAAGCTTCCTGCCATCCAGGACCTCTATACCAGGCGGTGTCAGAGGAAGGCCCTGAAAATTGTCAAAGACTCCAGCCACCCTAGTCATAGACTGTTCTCTATGCTATCGCACGGCAAGCAGTACGGGAGCGCAAAGACTAAGTCCAAAAGGCTTCTTAACAGCTTCTACCCCCAAGCCTCCTCTACCTCCTGAACAGCTAATCAAATGCCTACCCAGACCGTTTGCAGTGTTACCCCTCCCCCTCMCATATTTTACACTGCTGCAACTCTCTGTTTATTATCTATACATAGTCACTTTAACTCTACCCACATCGACATATTACCTCAATTACCTTGACTAAACTGTGCAACCGCACAGTGACTCTGTACCGGTACCCCCTGTAGGTAGACTCGCTACTGTTATTTTACTGCTGCTCTTTAAATATTTTTTATTTTTATTTATTTTTGTCTATTTTTCTTAAAACTGCATTGTTGGTTAAGGGCTTGTAAGTAAGCATTTCACTGTAAGGTCTACACCTGTTGAATTTGGCGCCTGTGACAAATATTTTGAAATGCCTTCAAAACCGGCCACAATGGGCAACAGTGGTCGCTATTACAACCAAGTAGGCTTGTTAGTTTTCTTTTGGCTTGGACCTTGTGCCGAGTGACGCATGGGGGTAATCCCATGACTCTGGATCCAAGGGTTGTGTGTTCAATCCCAGTGTTCAAAACATGTTTTGCTTGTAACCCTAACCTTACCCCTTTACTAAACCATTTAAAATGAATGCCTAAACTTAACKTTTTAACCCTTAACCCTTTACTTCGAAATTTGGCGTTTGGAGAAATGGAACAATGATCGGCAGGAGGATTCAACCCAGGGTGTCAAAAACACAAAACATTGACATTTGAGAGAAACGTGGATAAACGTCAGAATCTGTGATCAAATTGTTCAAACCCCGAGATCCTGTTGTATGATTGAGCTACATTTTCTCAGCAAAGGCACCTTACTCTCTATTACAGTCCTTAGACTAAACTATTATACCATTATGCTACAATAATATAGGCTGTCCATAGCACAGATCTAGGATCAGCTTACTCTCATGAATCCAAACCTAACTACAGAGAGACTGCAGCGACCGACCAACACACACACACACACACACACACACACACACACACACACACACACACACACAGGATGCACACACATGCGCACACACACACTCTAATGCAAACACACATACTCACAAGCACACACACACTCACACACAGACATGATCAGTCACTTCCATCACTTAGCTCGTCGGATGTCATGCCAATTCACTGATGGGAAAAAGCCAAAATGCAACGGCGTTCTGTTTTTGTGGAAAATGAGATTTTGGTTGTTTTGGATACTCTTCATTTTCTTGTAATATAAAAATATTGTATGATTACTTAAAGATCCACTGAATATGTTGATTGGCACTTGTGTTTTTCCGTTGCCCATTATAAAAACAAGAATTCAGTCTTGGAGGTGTGTTTCCTGACCAATTCTGCATTTGGTTAATGATGTTGGTCCCCCATGAGACACTGTAGAAGCCTATTTCACTTCCTCAAATTCCCCAGAATGAATCTAACATAACTCAAGAAATCTGTAATAAATGTAGAAKWTTTTGCAGAGGATGTTTCAGTTGCGCAATTTTACATCTAACTAAGACGTTTAGTACAGTGTTTCTCAATTTAAAAAATGTGTGACGTGTTGTCTAATGTAACCAAAGTCGGAGCTGCATGGCAGGTCTGTCTCACTGTCTATGATATTGGATCAGCCAGGTCACCCATGATAYAAGTCAGTACTCAACATTCATTCATGTYTGAGAACGTTGGGAGATGACATGTAAACCGGAAACTAGGTTTTACAGTGAGCGTTGTTACCTTTATGTACCATTAAAAAAAGTTTCGAAAAATACTCTCCTTCATTTTCCTCACAGATGTGAAAGCATTGGATAGGAGTAGATGAATTGTCTACCAATACGTTACACCAATCCACTGCTTTTAATATTTGAGGGGGTGTCAACGAGTGCACAGGTGAGAAGGATGCACACGCAACGTCTTCCCTTTTTCTAGTTAGTCAGAATGATCGTTTTTTCTGGGGTCGATCAGCCTTAATATTGCAGATAGATTGTGGCTTCCATCAATGTAATTGTCTGCATCATTTCCAATCCCCCATAATGTTTTAGCAAATTTTTWAAATATATTTCCTTTATTATTTTCCCCTAATAACGAATGGACAACAACTCTTAGGCTTCTACTTCCAGCTTATACATACTAAACTCAGCAAAAAAAGAAACGTCCTCTCACTGTCAACTGGGTTAATTTTCAGCAAACTTAACATGTGTAAATATTTGTATGAACATTACAAGATTCAACAACTAAGACATAAACTGAACAAATTCCACAGACATGTGACTAACAAAAATTAAATAATGTGTCCCTGAACAAAGCGGGGGGGGTCAAAATCAAAAGTAACAGTCAGTATCTGGTGTGGCCACCAGCTGYATTAAGTACTGCAGTGCATCTCCTCCTCATGCATTGCACCAGATTTGCCAGTTCTTGCTGTGAGATGTTAACTCACTCTTCCACCAAGGCACCTGCAAGTTCCCTGACATTTCTGGGGGGAATGGCCCTAGCCCTCACCCTCCGATCCAACAGGTCCCAGACGTGCTCGATGGGATTGTGATCCGGGCTCTTCGCTGGCCATGGCAGAACACTGACATTCCTGTCTTGCAAGAAGTCACCCACAGAACGAGCAGTATGGCTGATGGCATTGTCATGCTGGAGGGTCATGTCAGGATGAGCCTGCAGGAAGGGTACCACATGAGGGAGGAGGATGTCTTCCCTGTAACGCACAGCGTTGAGATTGCCAGCAATGACAACAAACTCCGTCCGATGATGCTGTGACACACTGCCCCAGACCATGACGGAACATCCACCTCCAAATCGATCCCGCTCCAGAGTACAGGCCTCGGTGTAATGCTCATTCCATCGACAATAAACACGAATCTGACCATCACCCCTGGTGAGACAAAACCGCGACTCATCAGTGAAGAGAACTTTTTGCCAGTCCTGTCTGGTCCAGCGGTGGTGGGTTTGTGCCCATAGGCGACATTGTTGCCGATGTAATCTGGTGAGGACCTGCTTTACAACAGGCCTACAAGCCCTCAGTCCAGTCTCTCTCAACCTATTGTGGACAGTCTAAGCACTGATGGAGGGATTGGGCATTCCTGGTGAAACTCGGGCAGTTTTTGTTGCCATCCTGTACCTGTACCGCAGGTGTGATGTTCGGATGTACCGATCCTGTGCAGGTGTTGTTACATGTGGTCTGCAACGGTGAAGACGATCATCTGTCCGTCCTGTCTCCCTGTAGCCCTGTCTTAGGCTTCTCACAGTATGRACATTGCAATGTATTGCCCTGGCCACATCTGCAGTCCTCATGCCTCCTTGCAGCATGCCTAAGGCAMGTTCACGCAGATGAGCAGGGACCCTGGGCATCTTTCTTTTGATGTTTTTCAGAGGCAGCAGAAATGCCTCTTTAGGGTTTTTCTTTATTTGTACTATTTTCTACATTGTAGAATAATAGACATCAAAACTATGAAATAACACATATAAAATCATGTAGTAACCAAAAAAGTGTTAAACCAATGTCACGCCCTGGCCATAGAGAGGTTTTATTCTCTATTTTGGTTAGGCCAGGGTGTGAATAGGGTGGGCATTCTAGTTTCTTTATTTCTATGTTTTCTATTTCTTTATTTTTGGCCGAGTGTGGTTCCCAATCAGAGGCAGCTGTCTGTCGTTGTCTCTGATTGGGAATCATTCTTAGGCAGTCGTTTTTCCCTCTTTCATTTGTGGGTTCTTATTTTTGCATTGGTTGTTATTTTGCCCTGCAGAACGTCACGTTCGTATTTTGTTTTGTTGTTGTCGGTGTTCATTAATAAAATAAAGAGAATGAACACGTACCTAGCTGCGCTTTGGTCCACTTCTTCCCATGACGATCATGACAACCAATCAAAATATATTTTATATTTGAGATTCTTCAAATAGCCACCCTTTGCCTTGATGACAGGTTTGCACACTCTTGTCATTCTCTCAACCAGCTTCATGAGGTAGTCACTTCAATTAACTGGTGTGCCTTCTTAAAAGTACATTTGTGGAATGTCTTTTCTTCTTAATGCGTTTGAGTCAATCAGGTGTGTTGTGAAAAGGCAGGGGTGGTATACAGAAGATAGCCCTATTTGGTAAAAAGTCCATATTATGGGAAGAACAACTCAAATAAGCAAAGAGAAATGACAGTCCATCACTACTTTAAGACATGAAGATCAGTTAATATGGAACATTTCAAGAACTTTGAAAGTTTCTTGAAGTGCAGTCACAAAAACCATCAAGCACTATGATGAAACTGGCTCTTATGAGGACCGCCACAGGAATGGAAGACACCGAGTAACCTCTGCTGCAGAGGATAAGTTCATTAGAGTTACCAGTTTGCAGCCCAAATAAATGCTTAGTTTAAATGCTTAACAGACACATCTCAACATCAACTGTTCAGAGGGGACTAATTGAATCAGGTTGAATTGCTGCAAAGAAACCACTACTAAAGGACACCAATAATAAGAAGAGACTTGCTTGGGCCAAGAAACAMGAGCAATGGACATTAGACCGGTGGAAATTTGTCCTTTGGTCTGGAGTCCAAATTGGAGATTTTTKGATCCAACCGCCGTGTCTTTGTGAGACGCGGTGTGCATGAACGGATTATCTCCGCACGTGTATTAACCACCGTGAAGCATGGAGGAGGAGGTGTTATGGTGTGGTTGTGCTTTGCTGTTGACACTGTCTGTGATTTATTTAGAATTCAAGGCACAATTAACCAGCATGGCTACCACAGCATTTTCCAGCGATACGCCATCCCATCTTGTTTGGGATTAGTGGGACTATCATCTGTTTTTCAACAGGACAATGACCCAACACACCTCCAGGCTGTGTACGGGATATTTTACCAAGAAAGAGAGTGATGGAGTGCTGCATTAGATGACCTGGCCTCCACAATCCCCCGACCTCAACCAAATTGAGATGGTTTGGGATGAGTCCGACCGCAGAGTGAAGGAAAAGCAGCCAACAAGTGCTCAGCATATGTGGGAACTCATTCCAGGTGAAGCTGGTTCAGAGAATGCCAAGAGTATACGAAGCTGTCATCAAGGCAAACGGTGGCTATTTGAAGAATCTCAAATATAAAATATATTTTGATTTGTTTAACACTTTTTTGGTTACTACATGATTCCATATGTGTTATTTCATATGTTTGATGTCTTCACTATTATTATACAGTGTAGGCAATAGTTAAAATAARGAATAACCCTTGAATGAGTAGGTGTTCTTAAACTTTGGACCGGTAGTTTACATTTTTGGGACACAGTATATTTTACAATAGTTATATTCAGTTTGTTTTTAGTTGCATCCTTCAGCTACCCCTAACCCCTCCCATCTACTGTCGCAGTTTTGATTTCTAAATAGTTATGTTGTCATTACTTTGAGCGAAGCTGACAGTATGCTCTGAATTACCTGTAAGGAAGGATTATTTTACGAGTGTTCCCAACAATCATCTGTCACCTCATCATGGATGGAGAGATGATAGAGCATCTTCAACGAGGAGCAAGCAAGGTATGTTAAGCTAGTTAGCTAGCTAGTTAAGTACACAATGCATTAACTAGACTTTATAAACTCAGGCCTTCATTACCTGCATCTGCTCTATCTTTGTTCATGGTAGGCTATAGCCAGTGCTGTTGAAGTGACAGTACTCTTGAAGACAAGTTTGAAGACAAGCTGCTACAGCTTATTTTAGCCTAAATGTTTCACTGACTATTTCATCATCTGTGGTATTTTTCATCACTGTATCCCACAAAACAAGTTAGCTAGCAAACAAGTTAATGTGAATTAATTAAGATAGACATGATATAAACACGGCGGTTTGAAGAGGAAGAGACCTTTGTGTGTGTGTGTGTGTGTGTGTGTGTGGTGTGGTGGTGTGTGTGTGTGTGTGTGTGTGTGTGTGTGTGTGTGTGTGTGTGTGTGTGTGTGTGTTGTGTGTGTGTGTGTGTGTGTGTGTGGTGTGTGTGTGTGTGTGTGGTGTTGTGTGGTGTGTGTGTGTGTTTAAAACATTTGGGTCTCCATGACAATTCACTTTCTTGTGGACCCAAATGAATAAGACTGATACAGCACTGAAACATGTTTTCTTCCCTCGGGGTAAGATTGTGAAGGGAATGGGCATGCTCATGGATCTGGTGTCCAGTGCTGGATCCAAGGTGGTCGTCACCATGAAGAACTCCGCTAAGGTAAGAACGATGACCTAGTCCTTTTTGTTTGTGTGTTTTAGATTTCTCTTTGTGTTTGTTTGTCAGAGAGAGAGAGTCACATTCATTAATATTAATATGAATTATATCCTTCTTGGCCATTTGCATCTGGGCCTTCAACAACACCAGGTCACAGTCAACAGACGACACTACCGAATCACTTTATTTGCTTTTGCACAATTGTACTGTACTATTTTACTGTCCTCTGATCACTTATACAGTATGTTTATGTTGTGAGTATTTCTATTGTTTTTACTATGCCTCTATGAAAAACAGATTTTATCTCATCTCTCAGTAGATGAGATTGTTCCTCCTGGCCATGGTGACGTCGGCAACTCGTTCCAGTACCCGTTCCTGCAAGCTGAATATCAATTATGTATATTTGTTGGATTGTACATAGTCAAATCAAACAGATGTTTCTTTAATGTTTTTCTTTCTAAGGATTTGTTGTTGACTGTTCATAATCACACTGAAATGTACATTACTTTGGCTTCAATTSAAATATATGTGTATTTTATTGTGTAACCAAGTGGGATTAAAATTTATTTAATTGTCATTTTTTGTCAACATATCTACACAAAATACTCTGTAATGTCAAAATGGGAAAAAAAAGAAAAAAAAGATTGATATTAATAAATAACTAAAATATAGTTGTTGCATAAGTATTCATAGTCATGAGTTAATMAAATCAAATCAAATGTATTTATATAGCCCTTCTTACATCAGCTGATATCTCAAAGTGCTGTACAGAAACCCAGCCTAAAACCCCAAACAGCAAGCAATGCAGGTGTAGAAGCACGGTGGTTAGGAAAAACGCCCTAGAAAGGCAAAAACCTAGGAAGAAACCTAGAGAGGAACCAGGCTATGAGGGGTGGCCAGTCCTCTTCTGGCTGTGCCGGTGGAGATTATAACAGAACATGGCCAAGATGTTCAAATGTTCATAAATGACCAGCATGGTCAAATAATAACAATCACAGTAGTTGTCGAGGGTGCAACAAGTCAGCACCTCAGGAGTAAATGTCAGTTGGCTTTTCATAGCCGATCATTAAAAGTATCTCTACCGCTCATGCTGTCTCTAGAGAGTTGAAAACAGCAGGTCTGGGACAGGTAGCACGTCCAGTGAACAGGTAGAGTGAACAGACCGGTGAACAGGTCAATACATGTTAGAAACACCTTTGTGTTTTCTTGGGTAAATGGATAAGAGCTTTACACACCTAGATTGTGCAATATTAGCCCATTCTTTTCATAATTCTTCAAGCTCTSTCAAGATGTTGGGGATCATGGCTAGACAGCATTTTTCAACTATTGACATAGATTTTAAAGCAGATTTAATTCAAAACTGTAACTTGGCCACTCAGGAACTCCAGTGTAGATTTGGCTTGTGTTGTATGTTATTATTATCCTAATGAAAGTTGAATTCCTCTCCCAGTGGCTCTGTACAGCAGACTGAAACAGGTTTTCCTCTAKGATTTTGCCTGTGCTTAGCTAGTTATTTTTGTATCCTGAAAAAACTCCCCAGTATTTGCCGATGTCAAGCATACCCATACTAGGATGCAGTCACCACCATGCTTGAAAATAAGGAGGTAGTTACTCAGTGATGTGTTGTGTTGGATCTGCCCCAAACATAAGGCTTTGTATTTACGCCAAAAAGGGTATTCCGTTGCCATGTTTATTTTTTTGTAGTATTACTTTAGTGTCTTGTTGCATACAAGATGCATGTTTTGGAATATTTGTATTCTCTATATTTGTATTCTTCTTTTCACTATGTAATTTAAGTAATTATTGTGGAGTCAATACAATGCCATTGAACTCTGTAACCTCATGGTAACATCCCTGAGCAGTTTCATTCCTGTCCTGCAGGGTTTTTATGTGTCTGGGTGGTTTAATATATAATCTACGGCATAATTATTCACTTGACCATGCTTAAAGAGATATTTAATGTCTGATTTGTTATTGTTACTCATCTACCAGTCACTGCCCTTCTTTATGAGGCTTTCAAAAAGCTCCCTGGTCATTGTAGTTGAATGTGTGCTTGAAATACAATACTTGACTGAGGGACCTTACAGATGGTGTATGTATGGGGRACAGAGGAAGGGTTAGTCATTCAAAAACATATCAACCCCTAATATTTCACACAGAGTCCATGTAATTTATGGGATTTGTTGAGGCAAATTTACCGGGAAAAAAATCTAACATTCAAAACTGATAAGTTGCCATGGTTACTGTGCATTTCAAAGCAAGCATTCCCTGCTAATAAGTGAAAGCAGCTGTGGGTTGTGTGTGTTTTGTCTCTTTCTGTCACTTTCTTTTTCCTTTGTCTCTATTCTTACCTGTGTGATCTCCTGCTTAGAACATTTCTTCACTGAGGAAGAGGAAGAGAACGACAGAATGAGAGAGGGAACTGAGCTGTAGGTGGCTGATATTGACTGGCTTTTGTATTCTAAATACTTTCGGGAAATGTCAATGCACATTGTTTGCGGCACTAGGGAAGTGTTCTACAGTTCACCCAAAGCAACAATCAGCTGGGGATATTTCACTTCAGTAACTTTGGTTTATACATTATACAGCAGAAATATTGCAGGAACGTATGATTTTCTCTGTTGTCATACTATCTCTATGCTTTGTTCAGCTATGCCCCACCCCCCCTCTACCCCCTTTCTATCCCCCTTCTCCCCCCTTTTCCCCCTCTACTTGAGTGGCGCAGCATTCTAAGGCACTGAATCTCAGTGCAAGAGACCCATAGGACGGCGCACAGCGTCGTTCGTGTTTGGCCGGGGTAGGCCGTCATTGTAAATAAGAATTTGTTCTTGACTGACTTGCCAAGTTAAATAAAGGTTAAATATATATCTATATACATATATATATATTTTTTAAACTAACCCCCCTCTTTCCCCCTCTACCCCACTCTAAACCCCTTTAACCCCCTCTCCATCTATCTATTCATCTGATCTACGGTATCTCTCGCCTCTCCTTTCCCCCTCCACTCCTTCCCCACCCCTGACCCTGTCCTCTCTCTTCATCTCTCCACCCCAACACTCTTCTCTCTCACTCTCTCTTTCTCTCTCCCTCTCCAGTCCTAGCCCTCTCCCTGCCTACCTTCCATCTTTCTCCCCTCCCTCACTCTCTCCCTCTTTTCCTTTCATGTCTTTGTGAGAGTCATTAGTGAAGACTAGCTGTGCCCTCCTCACAGTCGCTCATTGTCACAGTCCTTTGTGTGGAGACTCTTGACATAGTGCTCTAACCCTGGCCCTCAGCCTCTTACCATCAGCCCTTCAGTTTCTTAAAGTGGCCTTTAGCCTCTCAGCCTCTTATAGCAGTCCTTTCATCAGAGAATGACGAGAAAAGCACACACACACACACATGGTCATGCACATATAATATGCACATACACACACATGACATTGCACAATATTTTTGGGATAAGGCACAAAAGGGAAATATTTGACAAAAATGTTTTTCAACACCGCTCATTTATCTAGCTATCTAATTTTTGATTCAATGGGCTCTGTGTAATTGAATTCTCTGTAGTATTTGCATGGGGCAGCTTCCCATAACTATCCTGCACCCTGAAATAGATCTGCAGTGTGTGTGTGCGTGTGTGTGTGTCTACACTTGGCCAGTACTGGACCTATTGTTACCCAGAGTAAAGCAGTTCTCTGTCAGCTCTTAATGGAAAAGGCATCAGTGTATGAAGATAAGCAGCAGTCATGAAATGAACCCCTCTGTCTCTTTCTTTGTCTCTCTCTCTTTCTCTCTCTTTTCTCCTCTGTCTCACATTTCCCATTATATTTAATGAGTTGGTGCTCTGACACTTGGCAGTGATATCTGTCCTTGTCCTCTTCCAGAGGTGGTTACCCACAGTGGATCATAATGGACCATTTACACCAGGTTAGAAAGATCGGATCTCTTTTAGTGTGACCACTATCCATTAATCCATGAACAGGTTGTACTAGAATAATAACCTAAGTGTACAGTATGCATTTCAATAACAACCTGTTTCTGTCCTTCTGTTCTCTCTCTCTCTCTCTCTCTCTCTCTCTCTCTCTCTCTCTCTCTCTCTATATAAACTCAGCTACTGCTCTGTTCCTGCGATCCAGACATAAACTCAGCTACTGCTCTGTTCCCTGGATCCAGACATATAAACTCAGCTACTGCTCTGTTCACTGGATCCAGACAATAAATCAGCTACTGCTTTCCCTGGATCCAGACAATAACTCAGCTATGACTTGTTCACTGGATCCAGACATATAAACTCAGCTACTGCTCTGTTCCCTGGATCCAGACATATAAATCAGCTACTGCTCTGTTCACTGATCCAGACAGATAAACTCAACTACTGCTCTGTACTTGGATCCAGACATATAAACTCAGCTACTGCTCTTTTCCTGGACCCACATATAAACTC
>NC_036870.1:23914824-23928595 GCF_002910315.2 Salvelinus sp. IW2-2015
AGCTACTGCTCTGTTCACTGGATCCAGACATATAAACTCAGCTACTGCTCTGTTCACTGGATCCAGACATATAAACTCAGCTACTGCTCTGTTCAATCATTGGGCAACTTTAAGGTTCAATATTATTACATTTTAAATGTTTTATGTCAGAATTCTTCAGGGACAGCCATGTATGCATTTATGAACCAATTATACAATAAATGTGACTTTGTTTTTACCAATCTAACTACAAACAACATAATGGTAATCATTTATTTGAATGGTAAATKTCTATTGATAAACTGGGTAAATCAAGATGTAGCCTAGGAATGTGTGCATGCATTGAGTTATTGAGCTTGTTTTGTATGATTTCATGGGGCTGTTTCCCTTCCATTTTATTGTACTGATCAACAACATTTGCATCGATGTAGCTTATTTTACAAAAGTGTGTACTGTCTCTATAACCAGTAATGACTGTCATTCACAAGCCAGGAGTGGTGCAGCCTGTCAGAGTCCTCAGTTTGCTGAGGCAATATAATCTTTGGCTGAGGGAGAGACGTGAGGGAGACCGATTAAGTGAATGGATAAAGTGTTTGGTGGCAATGAGGTTTTAAATCAGCATATTTTTCATTATGATTTACATATTATCACAAACAAAGTACGAAGGTGGTGAATTGATGTTAGTTTCAGCTGTATTCTAGCAAAGAAAGTTAGCCTACGAAGCTGGAAGGTTCAGGTATCTTCTTGTATCGTAAAGTTATTCTAGCCTGTATGTTGTCATGGACATTATTTTGAGAACAGTAATGAACAGTTTCAACATTTCTACATGTCGTATCGCATTATTGAAGAGTGTTAACTTCTGTGCAGCATGACTGGGGAGTTAAAGATGATGCAGCCCAGACTCCCAGTGCAGGCTAAGTGGAGCCGACAGGGTGCACTCCATGGGGGACATCAGCTGCACTGATAGACAGACTTGATCCGTGAGACACAAGTACCAAAAGTAAGCAAAATTCTAGAACCAAACCATTTTTCATGTTGTAGTATCAAAAAAGTACCAGTTTACCGTGCAACACTAGTTGGGATACAGTCCCAAATTTTTGTGCATGTCAGTTTCACCAGCCACATCATCATATTATTATTTTGAGTTCACGATTATTTCCCCGATTTGACTGTTACATGATTATACGATAATTCTGCCAGCCCTACTGATCATATGGGGCGGCAGGTAGCCTAGTGGTTAGAGCATTGGGACAGTAACTGAAAGGTTGCTCGATCGAATCCCCCAGCTGACAAGCTAAAAATCTGTCGTTCTGCCCCTGAACAAGGCAGTTAACCCACTGTTCTTAGGCCGTCATTGAAAATAAGAATTTGTTCTTAACTTGCCTAGTTAAATAAATAACAACAACATATAACCCATATGAGTGGGTAGAAACAGTCAACATCAAAAGGGTTTCCTCATAATGAGTTAAACTCACATTTCCATCATGAGGGAGACAGACTGGTTTGGAGTGTGTGTGCATGTTATCACGAGGTTAATTGAGTTGAGCGTACACCAGTCGATAGAGCTCGCTCAGTGTTTCTGCCATTAAATCTTCATGTCCATGCTGAGGCATTTGAAAGGCTCTTAGAAGTGAACGTGAGGTAAAACTGAATAAAATATGAATGAACGATTGATTTTCTTTAGCTTTTTTGCGGCCCTAATTGGATCAGTATGTCTGTATGTATGTGTGTGTGTGTGTGTGGACATGTTTGTGTGCGTGTTTGTGTGTGTATGTGAGTGTAAGCGTGTATGTGTAAAGATCAGGCTGGTGGCAGACCTTCACTGTGACGGCAGGGGTAATGGTTTGCCCCATCGCCTTAGGGTTAAGACACTCGGCGTGTAGTGTGTGTGTGTGTGTGTGTGTGTGTGTGTTGTGTGTGTGTGTGTGTGTGTGTGTTGTGTGTGTGTGTGTGTGTGTGTGTGTGTGTTGTGTGTGTGTGTGTGTGTGTTGTGTGTGTTGTGTGTCTGGAGGGCGTGAGTCTGTCCTAGCGGCTGTGTGAGTGGGTACATTGTTCACGTTCAACCAGCCAAGCATCAGCCACTCTTTAATTCCAGCCCGCCAGGGGAGATGTAGTGTGTTGTGGTGTGTTGTGTGTGGTGTGTTGTGTGTTGTGTGTGTGTAGTGTGTGTGTTTGTGTTGTTGTGTTGTTGTTGTTGTGTGTTGTGTGTGTGTGTGTAGTGTTGTTGTGTGTGCTGAGTCGTGTTGGTCGTGTGTGTAACTGTGTGTGTCAGATGCATAGAGCTTGACTCCTCATGACGAACCTGACTCATAGAATCTTGTTATTATCTTAGACTCTGAGGAAGAGAACTGTGAGGGAGAGAGAATGTGAGGGGTGGGAGACTGTGCGTGAGAGAGATTGTGATGGGTGGGAGACTGTGCGTGAGAGAGAATGTGAGGGGTGGGAGACTGTGCGTGAGAGACGATGTGATGGGTCGGAGACTGTGAGGGGTGAGACTGTGAGGGAGAGAGAATGTGAGGGAGAGAAATGTGACGGGAGAGAGACTGTGAGGGAGAAAGACTGTGAGGAGAGAATATGAGGGAGAGCGATTGTGAGGAGAGAATATGAGAGAGAGAGACTGTGAGGGAGAGGGCATGTGAAGAGAGAGAATTGAGACTGATATTGGTATATCGCATTCTCATTCTGCCAGACATATTGTTTTGGAATTGATTTCTGCTTTCTCGAAAGTACTGACTCTGTTCTCTCTTCCTTCTCCTCTCCCCATTTCTGCCTCTCTCCTTCCCGCTCTCTACATCTCTCCCTCCCTTCTCTATATCTTTCTTACTCTCTCTCTACCTTTCTCCCTTCCTGCCTCCCTATCTCTTTTTCTGCAGGACGAATGACATAGGATGAACACTGCTGGAGGGGTGTGTCTGTGTGTGCTGTCGTCTCTCCTCGGTGTGGCCTGGGCCGTGGCTGCTCTAGTTCCTCTAGCTCTAGCTCCTCTTTCTACCCTGGCCGCTGCCTATGGGGCTGTCAGTGGCGTCTCTCCCAGGGAGGCAGAGGGGGGCAGCCTCCCCTCCCAGTGCTCCAGCCTGGTAGCCGGGGTACTATATGGATCTTTCTCTCTGAGAGAGCTGTTCCCGTCCCGGGTGCCAGGCTGTTCCTGGTCTTTGGAGAACCCTGATCCCACCAAGTATTCCCTCTATCTCCGATTCACCCGTCACCCCTCCATCTGTCAATCACACTCCCCCATGCTCCTCCCCCTCGACCATCATCTAGCCAATCAGAGCTGCCCGCTGGATCTACAGACATCAACTCAGGACGTGATAGACCTTTGCGGCAGCCAATTAGAATCAGAAGGACCTTATTCATTTTTACAGTTCGACAAGAACTTTGTTGAGCTATGCCTGTCGAGACTACCGTCACCTGATGAACCGCCGGTAACCAAGGAAATGCTAGAACTCCGGCTGGTCGAGGTTTTGCTAATCAACAATGAGAACTCCAGTCAGTTCACCTGTGGAGTACTCTGCCGATGGTTCGAGGAGTGCCTGCGCAATGGTCGTCATGGAGACGGTGACGCTGCTGATGGTGACGGTTGCAGAGTTACGCAGACGGGGTGTGTGTGTCCTAACAACAATGTGGTCGTTGCTCAGCCTGTACCCCTTCTCCCGGCAACGCCCCATAACAACGGATCGCTGTTACCTGAGGATTGCTGCGTCACAGAGCTGCACCATAACAATGCCATCGCCATAGCCCCCAGGGACGTCAGACAAGGTAAGGCGGTGCCTCTATTCACTTTGGTTTTGTTTACACACTAGCTGTCAATCAAGCAGATTGCTGTTATTGGTTGTCTGGTCTAGTTAAAAGCTGTAAAAAGTGCTAATGCATTTTTATTTGACTTCAGAGTGATAGACAGGCTGTCATTTGTGCAAGATGCTCATATTGGATTGTTGAGTCTAATGTTGTGTTTTTGTCTGCTATATTTCTTCCAAAACATATTATAATATACTGAATATATCTTCAGAAGAAATTCTCCAGGTTTGAAGTTTGACGCCAAATGGTCATGGACTTTTGAATTCTGCTTGATAAAGCTTGTATTCCTCTTATTGGCTTTCAAAAATGCCAAACATCAAAGAAGCCTTAACGTCACTTATAACAGACTTAAAATATGTATCAGAAGTTCATTATTTTTTAGGTATATTTTAATTCCTGCTCCTCAGAGTGGTAGAGAGGCGGGGCTGCTGGTGAGGATGTGTACATTGACTCACTGATCAATCTGTGGGTGTGTGTGCATGTGCGTGTGTTCATGTTTCTTTGCTTGTTTATCCATATGTCTAATTGCTGACTAGCTTCTCAGTTGTTGCTCTGTGTCTATGAAACAGATCTTAGAAAGTAAGAGTTGTGCATCTGCTGTGTGGTCACTGTTGACCGTCTGCTGTGTGGTCACTGTTGACCGTCTGCTGTGTGGTCACTGTTGACCGTCTGCTGTGTGGTCACTGTTGACGTCTGCTGTATGCCACTGTTGACCGTCTGCTGTGTGGGTCATGTTACCATCTGCTAAGATGGAATTGCAGTATTAGGAATGTTTCACTGGATCATAACGACAAAGAACGGGTTTTACAATCAACATGACAAGAAGACTAATATGCTACTTAAGTGAAAACAATCTTTGGTTTAGATAACATTTTTAACACAGTCACATACACTTTTATGCACTGAAAAAACTGGAACATCTGCCTACCTGGAGGTGACCTCGTCACATATTACCATCTTGCCTGATGTCTTTCATAGGGAAAGTTCTGTTTTCTGTACTGCTAGCTGATTGTGGGCCAGCTTGACTGCTTTCTCCTAACCGAGAAATCCATACTCTAATCAGATATTTACAATATCCTGGTCCAGAGAAGACAGATGGACCTGCCTGCTTCTTTGGCCCTCCGACCACACACAACCACCGCACGCACACACACCACCACACATCTAGAACAACCACACCACACACACACCACACACACACACACAACACACACAACACACAAACACACACAAACACACCATCACACCACACACAACACACACACCAACAACCCAACACAAACCTCACATACAGCACACATACACACATACCTTAACCACACAACAACACAAACACACACCAGCACACACACGACACATCACACACACCCACATCTCACACGTACACACACTACACACACACATACACACCCTATACACATCACACACACACACACACAAACACACGCATGCACACACACGCATACATAAACGCACACAGCTCTGCACTAAGCCTCGGGGGTGATGTTACCTTGCTGATGGGAAGGTTATCAGGCAACACAGTGGATCAATGGGACAGATACAGTAGAGTTCATTATCTAATCAGAACACATAGAGAAAGAGAGAGGGGAGGGATAGGGGGAGAGAGAAATTGAGAGAAATTACACACACTAATTGACAAACAAAGTCTTCTCATGCCTTGTCGATTCAAAAAAGCTTTCAACTCTATTTGACATGAGGGACTGTTATACAAATTGATGGAAAGTAGTGTTGGGGGAAAAACATACGACATTATAAAATCCATGTACACAAGTGTGTGGTTAAAATTGTCAAAAAACACTAATTTCTTCACACAGGGTCGGGGGTGAGACAGGGATGCAGCTTCAGCCCCACCCTCTTCAACATATATATCAACGAATTGGCGAGGGCACTAGAACAGTCTGCAGCACCCGGCCTCACCCTACTAGAAACTGAAGTCAATTGTCTACTTTTTGCAGATGCTTCTGCATCTGATGCTTCTGTCACCATCCAAGGAGGGCCTACAGCAGCACCTAGAAATTCTACACAGATTCTGCCAGACCTGGGCCCTGACAGTAAATCTCAGTAAGACAAAAATAATGGTGTTCCATAAAAGGTCAATTGGCCAGGACCACGAATACAAATTCCATCTAGACACCGTTGCCCTAGAGCACACAAAACACGATACATATCTCGGCCTAAACATCAGCGCCACAGGTAACTTCCACAAAGCTGTGAACGTTCTGAGACAATACAAGAAGGGCATTCTATGCCATCAAAAGGAACATACATTTTGACATACCAATTAGGATCTGGCTAAAAATACTTGAATCAGTTATGGAACCCATTGCTTTTAAAGGTCTGGGGTCCACTTACCAACCAAGAATTCACAAAATGGGACAAACACCAAATTGAGACACCTCCGTGTACAACGTTAAACACCAAATAATGCATGCAGAGCAGAATTATCAAAATCCAGAAAAGAGGCGTAAAATTCTACATCCACCTAAAAGGAAGCGATTCCCAAACCTTCCATAACAACTGGAGAAGAGTCCCCTAAGCAAGCTGGTCCTGGGGCTCTGTTCACAAACACAAACAGACCCCACAGAGCCCCAGGACAGCAACACAACTAGACCCAACCAAATCATTAGAAAACGAAAGATAATTCTTAACACATTGGAAAGAATTTACAAAAAACGTATTAAACCAGAATGCT
Source organism: Salvelinus sp. IW2-2015 (assembly GCF_002910315.2). NCBI lineage: Eukaryota > Metazoa > Chordata > Actinopteri > Salmoniformes > Salmonidae > Salvelinus > Salvelinus sp. IW2-2015. Next base: position 23,921,312 of record NC_036870.1, read on the forward strand.
ATTTGTGCCAAAACAGTGGCAGAATACCTGACCACTGTGACTGACCCAAAATTAAGGAAATCTCTAATTAACTATGTATATACTCAGTGAGCATTGCAGACCTGGCTCTCAAGAGAATACAGGCTATGTTCACACTGCCCACAAAAGGAGGTGGAAAGTGAGCTGCACTTCCTAACCTCCTGCCAAATGTATGACCATATTAGAGACACATATTTCCCTCAGATTACACTGACCTACAAATAATTTGAATTTGAAAACAAATCACATTTTGATAATCTCCTGTATTTAGTGGGTTAAACACCACAGTGTGCCATCACAGCAGCAAGATGTAAGACCTGTTGCCACAAGAAAAGAGCAACCAGTGAAGAACAAACAAACAGGCGCTCTCTGCGCCTGACTCCTACCCACCACTCCTAGTATCCGTGACACAATGTATATAAACATGATATTACATTTGAAATGTCTTTATTGTAACGTTTGCTGTTCAATTTTTATTGTTCATTTCACTTTTTTTTTWWAAATCTATTTCACTTGCTTTGGCAATGTAAACATGTTTCCCATACCAATAAAGACCTTAAATTGAAATTGAATTGAGAAAGAGAGAGAGAGGGAGAGAGAGACAGAGAGAGTGGGGGAGAGAGAGATACACTACATACACTAAGTAGTGGTTAACATTTTTCATCAACAGGTGATTTACTCAAACTAACCCGCTGAGCCTAAACTTACCGGCATTTCAATACTTTTTTTTCATTGAGTGAAGTCGTGCTCCTTTACACAAATTGATTGGTCACCTAATTACTTAGACATTTGTCTGTGTGTGTGTGGATATGGTGGATGTTTTATACAGGTATCAGCCTCACTCCCTTTGTTTCCCTCCCTTCCCTCTCTAAATCGCTCTCTCCCTCTCTCTATCCCCCTCTCTCTGTGCTGTTGTGTCTGTGCGTATTCTGCACACCCCTCCACCTGTTACTGTGGAACATTACAGAAGGCGTTTCCATGGAGACAAAGCTAGATTTCAGATTTAGATAGGGGTACCATCACACATAGGTTTTTTACAAACCTTGACAACTCTTTTTGTGTTTGTTCGTTTGTTTGTATGTTAGGTGTCTAAATGTTTGCATATTTGTGTGTCTGCTTGTCTCAGAATGTGTATATGTATGTGTCTCTGTCTACCAAGACCTTGAGAGTTGTCTGCATCAGACTACCTTGGTGTAGGCAAAACTCCATCAATATACGTCAATACAGAACACCAACACATAAAGTATTGTGAACTATAAGACTGGATAGATAAAGAGTACAGATAACATTTTAAAATCAGCTTCACTTTCAGCTTCACTTTCAGCTTCTCTTTCAGCTTCACTTTCAGTTTCATCTTCAGCTTTACTTTCTGCTTCACTTTCAGCCTCTCTTTCAGCTTCTCTTTCACTTCACTTTTCTGTTTCACTTTCAGCCTCTCTTTTCTGTTTCACTTTCAGCCTTTTTCAAGCTTTCACTTTCAGCTTCTCTTTCAGCTTTAACTTCTGTTCCTTTCAGCTCTTTCAGCTTCACTTTCAGCTTCTCTTTCAGCTTTACTTTCTGTTTCACTTTCAGCCTCTCTTTCAGCTTCACTTTCAGCTTCACTTTCAGCCTCTCTTTCGGCTTCTCTTTCAGCTTCACTTTCTGTTTCACTTTCAGCCTTACTTTCTGTTTCACTTTCAGCCTCTCTTTCAGCTTCACTTTCAGCTTCTCTTTCAGCTTCTCTTTTAGCTTCTTACAATTCAAGCTCAAATAAAGAGTCAATGCATTGGATTTTTGAGCACCCTTATTACTAGCTTGCATTCACTGTGTTGTCTTGAATTGCGTATATCTTTTCCCTCAGCTTTGAGCTTACGTTGTGTTTGAATATATAGAGGTAGAGAAACACTGTCTGTTGATTGTATCTCGGTCTACAAAGCATTTGGCCATTTATTTCATACTGTTTTATCATGTTATTTTCCTTAAAGGTCACTTTGAGGTTTAACTAGTATTTTCAAGACGGACATAAAGAAACACAAGTTGCACATACAATTTGACAAAATATGTTGGATATGAACATTTTCACAAGGTGATATGTTAGGATGAAGACACAGTACTGTGTTAAGTTCTTCCTTCAGTGGATATTGTAACGGATCTCCTCTTCGTCTGAGGAGGAGTAGGAAGGATCGGACCAATGTGCAGCGTGGTAAGTGTTCGTCATTTTATTAAACTGAACTGAACACTACAATACAAAGTAAACAAAAAAGAACAACCGAAACAGTTCCGTCTGGTAACTAATACTAAGACAGAAAACAACTACCCACAACCCATAGTGGGAAAACAGGCTACCTAAGTATGATTCTCAATCAGAGACAACGATCGACAGCTGCCTCTGATTGAGAACCATACCAGGCCAAACACAGAAATACAACAACATAGAATAAGAACATAGACTGCCCACCCCAACTCACGCCCTGACCAAACTAAAATAGAGACATAAAAAAAGGAACTAAGGTCAGGTCGTGACAGATATGGTAGGGAACATAGCTTTCCAGATAACGATGGCATTGGATAATGCTGTGCATGTGTGTGTATGTATTTGTGTGTGTTGGTGTGTGTTCTGTGAGTGTGTGGTGTGTGTTGTGTGGTGTCGATGTTTTGGGTTGTGTGTGTGTGTGTGTGTGTGTGTTGTCGGGTGTGTGTGGGTGTGTGCTGTCGTCTGTGTGTGTGATGTATGTCTATGTGTGCATGTGGTGGTGGTGTGTTTGCTGTGTGTGATGGTATGGCCTGTGTGCCTGTAGTGTGTGCTGTGACTGTGTTGTGTGTGTTGTGTGTGAGTGTGTGTGTGTTGTGTGTGTGTGTGTGTGCCTGTGGTGTGCTTGTGTGTGTGTTTCTCTCTCTCTCTCTCTATGTGCGGTGTGTGTGTGTGTGTGTATGTCTCTCTCTCTCTCTGGTGGGTGGTGTGTGTGTGTGTTATGTGATGTGTGTGTCGTGTGTGTGCTCGTGTGTGTGTTTTGTCTTTTGTGTTGGTGATGTGTGTGTGTATGTCTCTGTGCTAGTGTATTCTGTGTGTGTGTGTTTGCTATCTGTGATGTGTGGTATAGTCTATGTGTGCGACACACGTGTTCTGTGTGTGTGTGTGTGTGTGTGTGTGTGTGTGTGTGTGTGTGTGTGTGTGTGTGTGTGTTTTACAGCTGCCTAACTACCAGTAGCAGAGAGTGCTCTTTTCACCTTTCTTTAGGAAAACACTCTAACCTTTAACAAGCTGCCAATCTCACACCCCATCACACACACACTGTTCACAGACCTCAGTGCATGGTCCGTTAGGGGAGGAAATATGGTCGATGAATAACACAAACAAACAGATCGGCTCACTATCGACCTGAACACAGATCTCATTGTTTGCTCATGCAAGGCCCCTTGAGAGGTGGAGTGTTTTAATCTGACACACACACAAACATTCACACAAACACACAGACAACTGTGCACTCACACAGGAATACACAGAGACACACACACACACACATCCCACGTATAGTACCTAGAGCCATAGCTGAATATGTACACGAGTGTCTTCTCTACTTAATTCAGGCCTACTTTCTGATGTCAAGCTGTGTAGCCACACACACACACACACAAGCAGACACACACATACACACACACACACTCACACACAGGGTCATGTAAGTAGGAGGAGGCTGATTAAATGGGCTTTCAGCATGTACATGACTGAGTGCCAAGTGTTTGTGAAAATCAGATCAGAGTATTCCCCTGTCATTCATTAAACTAAAAGAAGACTGTGACAACATGAGAACACACATACAATGTTTTTCTCCCTCTCTCAGATGCACACATGTCTAACTAAAAACATTGGATACTTCAGCTGGAGTTTGATTGCTAATTTTTATGTAAAAGTGTACTAGAAGATAATTGCAGTTTTTCCCAACAAGATCTTCAGATTCAGACTTTTGTCCACATTCTCCAAACGTCAAATGTAGAAGTTTAAAGTTTTGTTAGTTGTATGTACGGGATACGCGTGATATACATTGTCCAGCAAAATGCTTACTTGTAGGTTCCTTCTCTACAATGTAACAACAATAGGAAATAATAACAAATAATACGTTGCTCCAAAAGTCACATTTTTAAGTTGTTTTTGAAGCCCTGGGTTGCCACGGTCGATTGGTTGAGCCACCTGCTGCTGTAGCTGTCATGGTTAAATGTAGGCATTCATTCTAAATTCAGTATTGGTATATTTTGAACAATTGTCCATCAGTGAGATTGAAGACATGATCCTCGGAGCTGGAGCTCAAGGCTTACACTCATCCGCCACAATGCCCTATCAAAACCCAAGCCTATTTAATTGTAATAACGCTCACCGATGCCCCTAGTTACGGGTTTTGAAGGCATCTCACAACGTCCTCAGGACATGGATTGATGTCCAATTTGGAAGTGAATTTTGAGCAATCTGGCGTTTTTTTTCCAAGACACAGGCACATGGTGTAAGTGAACTAAGTTGTCTCTTAGCTAAACCTCCACTCCTTGTTTCACCTGACTCCATTACTGTCACTCTGTTTTACACACCCACACACACGCGCACATTCACACACACGTTTTTCCCTAACCCCTGACCCTAAACATAATCGTAACCCTAATTTGTACAACTAACTCCAGAAACATCTAACACTAATTGTAGAACCCACCCTAAACTACCTCTACCTAACTAAACATACATCCTTAGAACTCACTTACAACATAACTCTACCCCCTCCCCAACCCCCCCCACACACCACAATCCCGCACGCACTGCACACGACTACGATCACAAACAACACAAACACCACCCACACACATCACACCACACAGACACAGGCTTTATAGCATTATTAGAGCAATCAAAGTTGTATTAATGTGATCAAGGAGTCATATTTACTTGCTATAACCTGTGTGTGTGTGTGTGCGTGCGTGAACGCATGCATCTGTGTGTACATCAGTCTGTGTCGTCAGTGTGCTGTGTCGCTATCTAGGCAGTGAATATGTCAGCATGATGGATGGCGGATCCCTCTCAGTCCTCATTCTCTTGGTGATGAAGAGCCAGGGGGTTAGGAGGCAGAGCTGTGATCTGGATCCAGAGATGGAGCACCCTCCCCTGGGTCACCTTGTCTGCAGCCTCCCCTGTCAGAGACGGAGCACCCTCCCCTCGGTCACCTTGTCTCCAGCCTCCCCTGTCCCTCCATGGCTCCCAAAAACATCTTATTCTTTGTTCGTTTAAATAACAATCACATGTTATATTTGATTGAGGTTTTGTATTTTGTGTATAACAGTAAATATTTGTAAATGTGTAGTAATGACTGTATATACAGTACCAGTCAAAAGATTGGACATACCTACTCATTCAAGGGTTTTCTTTATTTTTACTGTTTTCTACATTGTAGAATTTTTGTGAATACATCAAAACCATGAAAAATGCACATATGGAGTCATGTAGTAACCAAAACAGTGTTTAACATATCAAAATAGTTTTTATATTTGAGATTATTCAAAATAGCCACCCTGTGCCTTGATGACAGCTTTGCACACTCTTGGCATTCTCTCAAACAGCTTCACCTGGGATGCTTTTCCAACAGTCTTGAAGGAGTTCCTACAAATGCTGAGCGCTTGTTGGCTGCTTTTCCTTCACTCTGAGGTCCAACTCAGCCCTAACCATCTCAATATGGGTTGAGGTCGGGTGGTTGTGGAGGCCAGGTCATCTGATGCAGTGCTCCATCCCTCTATTTGGTCAAATCGCCCGTACACAGCCTGTATGTGTGTTTTGGGTCATTGTGCTGTTGAAAAACAAATGATAGTCGCACTAAGCGCAAACCAGATGGGATGGCGTATCGCTGCAGAATGCTGTTGTAGTCATGCTGGTTAAGTGTGCCTTGAATTTTAAATAAATCACTGACAGTGTCACCAGCAAAGTACCCCAAACACCATCACACCTTCTCCAACATGCTTCACGGTGGGAACCACACATGCGTAGATCATCCGTTCACCGACACTGTGTCTCACAATGACACAGCGGTTGGAACCAAAAATTGCATATATTGTACTCCACTGGTATAATGTCCATGCTCGTGTTTCTTGGCCCAAGCAAGTCTCTTCTTCTTTTTGGTGTCCTTTGGTAGTGGTTTCTTGTTGGAGTTCGACCATGAAGGCCTGATTCACGCAGTCTCCTCTGAACAGTTGATGTTGAGATGTGTCTGTTACTTGAATTCGGTGAACCATTTATTTGTGCAGCGATTTCAGAGGATTGACTGACCTTCATGTTGTTGTTCTTTGCTTATCTGAGCTGTTATTGCCATAATATGGACTTGGTCTTTTACCAAATGTGGCTATCTTCTGTATACCACCCCTACCTTGTCACAACACAACTGATTGACTCAAACGCATTAAGAAGGAAAGAAATTCCACAAATTTACTTTTAACAAGGCGCAACTGTTAATTGAAATGCATTCCAGGTGACTACCTCATGAAGCTGGTTGAGAGAATGCCGAGAGTATGCAAAGCTGTCATCAAGGCAAAGGGTGGCTACTTTGAAGAATCTCAAATATAAAATATATTTAGATTTGTTTAACACTTTTTTGGTTACTACATGATTCCATGTGTTATTTAATAGTTTTGATGTCTTCACAATTATTCTACATTGTAGAAAATAGTAAAGAATTAAGAAAAACCCTTGAATGAGTCCAGACTTTGGACTGGTACTATGACTGGACAAAGCCATCGATCATGTTACACCATTCATTCCTATGTGAAGATTCTATACCGTATTGAAGCCAAATTAAGTGGGTTAAACTTTACTGCAGTGGGCTTAAATAAATCACATTTTAAGCTAAAGTATATACCTCACACACATGGTTATGGGCTTTAAAAAAAACACCTGTACCATGTCAGATATTGAGTTGAAATGTATTCAATTTTGAGTTTGCTTCCCAATATTACACTTTAAATACTTCACAGAAGACTGATCTTTTTTTTAAACTAATGTTTATTCTTTAAGAAATTATAAATATTCCACCCATGAGCCCACTAGGTCATTTGACTGCAGGAAAGAGCTACGATGACTTCTCATGGAGACGTAACCAGCCAGGTCCCCAATGATACAAGTCAGTATTAGACGTCCATCCATGTTTGAGGATGTCGGGAGATGACGTACACATAATGCTTATTTGAAAACAAGACTGCCTGGAGTGTAGGGTGTCTCTGTCTGCACCAACACACACTGATGAATGTAGGCCTTGTAGGAAGTCT
>NC_036870.1:23931716-23982423 GCF_002910315.2 Salvelinus sp. IW2-2015
TGGCCCTCGGTGAAAATGAGTTTGACACCCCTGCTCTAAGGTATAGGGTTAAGTAACCGGGTGGTAGCCGGCTAGTGATGGCTATTGACGAGTCTGATGGCCTTGAGATAGAAGCTGTTTTTCAGTCTCTCGGTCCCTGCTTTGATGCACCTGTCATGACCTCGCATTCTGGATGGTAGCGGGGGGAACAGGTTGTGGCTCAGGTGGTTGATGTCCTTGATGATCTTTTTGCCCTTCCAGTGACGTTGGCTGCTGTAGGTGTCCTGGAGGGCAGGCAGTGTTCCCCCGGTGATGAGTTGGGAAGATTCCACCACCCTCTGGAGAGCCCTGCGGTTGCGGGCAGTGCAGTTGCTGTACCAGGCGGTGATACAGCCCAACAGGATGTTTGTGAGGGGCCAAGACAAATTTCTTCAGCCTCCTGAGGTTGAAGAGGCGCTGTTTCGCCTTCTTTATCACACTGTTTGTGTGGGTGGACCAGTTCAGATTGTCAGTGATGTGTACGCCGAGCAATTCCTCAGGAAGGAGACGCGTTCTGTCTCCTAGAGATGAACGTACTTGAACGTACTGCAAAAAGTGCAAATCAATCCCAAAACAACAGCAAAGGACCTTGTGAAGATGCTGGAGGAAACAGGTACAAAAGTATCTATATTCACAGTAAAACAAGTCCTATATCGACATAAACTGAAAGGCCACTGCTCCAAAACCGTCATAAAAAAGCCAGACTACGGTTTGCAACTGCACATGGGGACAAAGATTGTATTTTTGGGAGAAATGTCCTCTGGTCTGATGAAACAAAAATAGAACTGTGTGTCCATAATGACCATCGTTATGTTTGGAGGAAAAAGGGGGATGCTTGCAAGCCGAAGAACACCCTCCCAACCGTGAAGCACGGGTGTGGCAGCACTATGTTGTGGGGGTGCTTTGCTGCAAGCTGCGTCATGAGGAAGGAGAAATTGAATGTTGGTATATTGAAGCAAACATTCTCAACATCACGTCAGGAAGTTAAAGCTTTGTCGGCAAATGGGTCTTCCAAATGGACAATTGACCCAAGCTACTTCCAAAGTTTGTGGCAAACAGCTTAAGGACACAAAGTTCAAGCGTATTGGAGTGGCCATCACAAAGCACTGACCTCAATCCTTATAGAAAATGTTTGGCAGAACTGAAAATAGCATGTTGCGAGCAGAGCGCCTACAAACCTATGCTCAGTTACACCAGCCTCTGTCAGGAGGAATGGGCCAAAATTTCAACCCAACTTATTTTGGGAAGCTTGTGTAAGCCAAACCCGAAAATGGTTTGACCAAGTGAAAACAATTTAAAGGCAAATGCTAACCAAATTACTAATTGAGTGTATGTAAACTTCTGACCCACGGGAATATGTGATGAAAGAAATAAAAACTGAAACTAAATCATTCCTGCTACTATTTATTCTTGACATTTCACACTTTTTTAAAATAAAGTGGTGACCTATTCTGACCCAAGACAGTGTCAGTGACAGAATCAGTGTCACAGACTCCGAGAGCCAATCGAATTATCCCTCTACTCAAGGCTGTCTTTCCACAGTTGGCTGTTTCTAATGTTAGTGATATGAACATTCCTCACAATCTGGAAGACAATGTTTCAATGTGTGTGTGTGTGTGTGTGTGTGTGTGTGGTGGTGTGTGTTGTGTTGGTCGTGTGCGTGCTGTGTGTGTTGTGTGTGCTGTAGTGTGTGTGTGCTGTTGTTGTGTGGTGTGTGTGTGTGTGTGTGTGTGTGTGTGTGGGTGTGTTCGTGTACAGATCATCACTATTTTAAACCCAACCCTGTGAAGTTACCAATGCTTAGTTAGGTGCATTTATTTTGTGAGGAGCGTGTATGCTGCGTTCCGTGACTTACTCAGAGAAGAGGTTTGTCGCAAAAACTGTAAATTGGGCTCAAGGACAGTGAGCCCTTGGCGGAAGTTTTTGATGCTGGTAACACACTACAGAGACAGAGGCATGGACACACACACCACACAGACACAAACAATGTAAACAAAAATGTGCTTATATATCTTTCTCTGGTGCAGCTATTCACTGATTTGCTAGCTGGTAGTCACATAATGCTTATTGAAAACAAGACTGCCTGGAGTGTTACGGGTGCTTGTCTTGGCACCAACACACACGATGAATGTAGGCCTTGTAGGAAGTCTTATCTGTCTGCACCAACACCACCACTGATGAATGTTAAGGCCTGTAGGAAGTCTCTCTGGTCTGCACCAACACACATTGATGGCAATGTAGACCTTGTAGGAAGTCTATCTGTCTGCACCAACCACCACACTGATGAATGTAGGCATTGTAGGAAGTTCTCTGCTGTCTGCACCAACACACACTGATGAATGTGGCCTTGTAGGACAGCTCTCTTCTGCACCAAACACCACTGATGGAATGTAGGCCTCTGTAGGAAGTCTCTCTGTCATTGCCACCAACACACACTGTGGAATGTTAGGCCTTGTAGGAAGTATATTCTGGTCTGCCACCAACACCACACTGATGATGATAGGCCTTTTGTAGGAAAGTCTCTCTGTCTGCACCGAACACGCATTGATGAATGTAGGGACCTTTAGCGAAGTCTCCTCTGTGCTGCCGACCAACACACATATGAATAGGTAGGCCTTGTAGGAAGTCTCTCTGTCTGCACCAACACCACTGATGAAGTAGCCTTGTAGGAAGTCTAATCTGTCTGCACCAAAGCACACACTGATAATGTTAGGCCTTGTTAGGAGTCATATTTCTGTCTGCACCAACACACCCACTGATAATTGTAGCCTTGTAGAAGGTCTCTTCTGTCTGCACCAACACACACTGATGAATTAGGCCTTGTAGGAAGTCTCACTGTCTGACCACCCACACTAAATGAGCATAGAAGCATTTCTGCACACACATGAATGAATGTAGGCCTTGTTAGGAAGTCTTTGTCTGCAACCAACACACACTGCATGAATGTAGCCTTGTAGACAGTCATCTGTCTGCACCCAACACTACATGATGAATGTAGGCCTTGTAGGAAGTCGTACTTGTCTGCACAACACACACTGATGAAATGTAGCCTTGTAGCGAAGTCTCTCTGTCTCCACCACATACCACTGCACTGATGAATGTAGGCCTTGTAAGGAAGTCTCTTCTGTCAATGCACCACCAACACACTGATGAATGTAGGCCTTGTAGGGAACGTACTCTCTGGTTCATTGCACCAACAGCACATGATTAATGCTAGCCTTGTTCAGGAATCTCTCGTCTGCACCAACACACACTGTGAATGTCAGGCCTTGTAGGAAGTCTCATCTGTCTGCACCACAACACAGCATGAATGAATCGTAGCTTCTGTAAGAAGTCTCCTCTGGCTGCACCAACACACACTTATGAATAGTAGAAGCCTATGTAGGAAGCGTCTATCGTCTGCACCAACACAACACTGAAGAATGTAGGCACTTGTAGGAAGTCTCTCCTGTCGTGCACCAACAAACACACTGATGAATGTAGGCCTTGTAGGAAGTCATTCATCTGTCTGACCAACACACACTGATGATTGTAGCCTTGTAGGAAGTCGTCTCTGTCTGCACCAACACCACTTGATGAATGTAGGACCGTGTAGTAAGAATGTCTAAAACACTGTATTGTAGCCTTGGAAGTTCTCTCATTGCACCAAACCACCACAATGATGAATAATAGGACCTCTGTAGGAAGTCTCTCTGTCTGCACCAACCACACATGATGAATGTAGGCCTTGTAGGAAGTTCTATCTGTCTGCACCAAACCACACACTGAAGAATGTAGGCCCTTTCAGGGAGTCCTATCTGTCTGCACCAACACCAACATGATGAAATGCTAAGGCCTTCTGTAGGAAGTCCCTACTCTGTCTGCCACCAACACACACTGATGAATGTAGGCCTTGTGTAGGAAGTCTCTCTGTCTTGCAACAAACACACAGCTGATGAATGTAGCTTTGTAGAAGTCTACTGTCTGCACCAACACACACTGATGAATGTAGGCCTTGTAGGAAGTCTTCTGTCTGCACCAACACCACAACTGAATGAATGTAGGCTTGTATGAAGTCTATTGTCTGCACCAAACAACACACTGATGAATGTAGCCTTGTAGGAAGTTTCTCTGTCTGCACCAACATCACACTTGATGAATGTAGGCCTTGAGGAAGTCTCTCTGTCTGCACCAACACGCACTGATGAATTAGGACCTTGTAGGAAGTCTCTCTGTCTGCACCAACACACACTGATGATGTAGCCTTGTAGGAAGGTCTCTCTGTCTGCACCAACACACACTGATGAATGTAGGCCCTTGTAGGAAGTCTATCTGTCATGCACCAACACACACTGATGAATGTAGGCCTCTGTAGGGAGTCTATCTGTCTGCACCAACACACACTGATGAAATGTAGGCTTGTAGGAAGTCTCTCTGTCTGCACCAACACACACTGAATGAATGTAGGCCTTGTAGGAAGTCTCTCTGTTGCACCAACCACCACCTGATGAATGTAGGCCTTGTAGGAAGTCTACTGTCTGCACCAACACACACTGTGAATGTAGGCCTTGTAGGAGTCTATCTGTCTGCACCAACACACACTGATGAATCGGTAGGTCCTGTAGAGAAGTTCTATCTGTCTGCACCAACACACACTGATGAATGTAGGCCTTGTAGGAAGTCTCTCTGTCTGCACCAATACACCACTTGATGAATGTAGGCCTTGTAGGAAGTCTCTCTTCTGCACCAACACACACCGATGAATGTAGGCCTTTGTAGGAAAGTCTCTCTGTCTGCACCAACATACACTGATGTAATGTAGGCCTTGTGGAAGTCTCTCTGTCTGCACCAACACAGACTGATGAATGTAGGCATTGTAGGAAGTCTCTCTGTCTGCACCAAACACAGACTTGATGAATGTAAGGCCTTGGGAGAAGTCTCTCTGTCTGCCACCAACACACACTTGATGAATGTAGGCCTTGTAGGAAGTCTCTCTGTCTGCACCAACACACACTGATGAATGTAGGGCCTTGTAGGAAGTCTATCTGTCTGCACCAACACACACTGATGAATGTAGGCCTTGTAGGAAGTCTATCTGTCTGCACCAACACACACTGATTGAATGTAGGCCTTGTAGGAAGTCTCTCTGTCTGCACCAACACACACTGATGAATGTAGGCCTTGTAGGAAGTCTCTCTTGTCTGCACCAACACACACTATGATGAATTAGGCCTGTGTAGGAGTCTCTCTGTCTGGGATGCAGTTAGCGTCTTCTTAGTGGCGTCCTGCTGCCCCCCTCCAGTCATTCTGCCGTACCGGAGCACTGCTCGAGAACATGACATTCATTCATCATATAAAGAAAGAAAGAAAGAGACGAGAGAGAGAGAGAGTACTGACGACGAGGGAGAGCACGAGAAAGAGATAGAGAGAGCGGGGGAACTCTGCCTCTGGCCCGCCCGGAGAGACGCCGATATCGCCCCGCTCCGCAAACCGACCGCAGAGAGGAGGTAAGACCTGCCCATCGTCAGCGACCCTGTGGGTGGCCCGACGGACGGTGTGAGATACCGAAGACTGACCGAGAAGTGGCGGACTGCCTGCCAGAGCGAAGATGAGAGAGATATGAAAGACCCGAATTCCAAGAAGGAAGAGACGAACGAGGAAGATTAACAATTACTTGACAAACGCGGCGGACGGCAGGAAGCAGAGACCATTGACGATGGGAGAGAGAGAAGGCAGAGAGAGTAGAACCAGAGCCACGGCCTAGCCGCAGACTGACAGACCATATTAAAGCAGGGAGGAGAAGACCGAGAGCCGGTGCATGCAGTGCACTATCGCACTGGCGGGGCCCCATGGCGCCCAAACACAACCATATCTCACAAGACACTAACACTAACGATAACTGAGATGATCCCCAACTCCACGGCGCTGATACAGCCATACGGATCTCGTAGAGTACGTGAACGGCGAACATTCGCTTAACGATAGGTACATGACTAGCCTGAAGAAACACGAAGAACAGAGGACGATCAGAACTGACCTCACAATCGGGCCAAGGCCCGGTCAATAGTACATCTGCGAGACAAGCAAGAAACGGAAGGTCGCGAGAGAAGAGAAGGATCGAAAGAGAGGAGAGAGACAAGACAAGGAGAGGAACTGAGACGGAGACACAGGAAAGAAACCAAGAACCCTAGACCAGACCACGATAGCGAGTGGTCCGAAAAGCGTCCCCACCGGAGAACGGTTACAGCCCCGAGAGCGTACAAAGGCATTCCACTATACACCTAGGGTTATGGAGGGGCGAAGGAAGACAGCCTGAGTATCCCGAGAGTGAGACTTTAATAGCTCTTCCACCAAGGCACGCCAACACGTAATCCACCGCACCATCATCTTGTCTGCAGGAAATATTCCTGGATTACATGAGTATTTAGCCGGCAAAGCAAGAAACGGAAGAAAAGCAGAAGTAGCTAGGGAGTGGTGTGTGGTAGTAGTGTGTGTGAGACTCGTCGCGGGCGGACTTAGGGGTACCATGTCTCGGTGCTGTCAGTGCCATTCACCAAGGCTTCATCAACCGGAGCACTGCCCACACAGGAGAACACCACACGACAGCGGCACATCACTCTGGCAAACCACACCCACGCTGAGAACACAACAAGACACACACTATGGAACACACAAACACCACAGTATGGGGAAACAACCACGACAACATCTGAAACAACGTACTCTCTAAAGGAGGCGGGAGGGAAAGACACAAACACACACTCGAAGACAGCACTACACCACATCATGGAAGACGAAGACAGTACAACACCTCTGGGAATAAACACATACACAGCTCTGTGAATACACGAACGCACACCCCTATCCCATGAGAAGCACGACAGTGCGCACACTCTGGAACAACAGTCACACACTCATGGGAAGCACAACATGAACACCCCAGCCTCCAATGAGAACACGAACATACCACACGCTGATGGAGAACATGCACCCACATTCACAAAACTGCTAGGGAAACAAAATACACCCACTCATGGGAAAGTACAACACGAAGCACTACGGCGACACGATACACAAACAGAAAGACACACCGACGTGAGGAGGGAGGGGCCAGAGAAACCACGCAGTGGTAAAGGGAAGGGATGTGTAAAAGTACAGTAAGTTGAGGATTCAAAGATGAGCGCCCGACCGGAAGATGGTGCGACGAAGAAGATAGTAGACGAGAAGAATCTGGCCATAGACTAGGCTCAGCCACCACCTCATCGAAACAAATGGGGAAGAGAGGAAACAACCAGTAAAAACAAAACTTGAGACTGTTCCGTGTGGGGGAACCTCATGCGATTAAGGTAAAAGCCAGCATAGTCAGAAGAGTGGAAGAGAGAGAGAGGTCCGAGCTGCGGGGACCGACTGAAGGGAAGAGGGGAAAACCCGCAGAAGGAGAGGGATTGGTTGGTTGGAATGACGGGTGGAATCATTTACGAATAGAGGAAATGAAATTCATAATTTAAAAGGAAGAGAGAGGAATTAAGAGATGTGAAATTACGACCTGGTCATCTCAAGCAGAGACCGAAGAGAACATCACTGAAAGGCGTGGAGCGAAGTGTCTTGACAGTCCAGAAAGTACCTCGACCCTCGAGAAAGCAGTATCCCCAAACATCGATCAATGTCGGGCCACGGCTGCACCCTGAAACGCGCAGAGATCACCGCCAATGAGCATTAACCTGCTACACAGGCGTCGTCGTCGCCAACGACTCCTCCTGTAGGAAACGACCCGAGTATATCTGATATCATCTGGGTCGCCACAATCTGATATGAGCCATGAGAGAGTACCTAAGCGTAACAATTAAGGGTGGGCTCGTTGCCGAACATCTCTTCTACTTGCGTCGACTGATCGATGGCTTCATCGGTGCTACGAACTGTAATGTTCACGTAGCTGTCTACTCTGCGTCACTATCTATGCAATGCCGGTGAATTACACTTTCCATTGACTTCCTGTCTCTTTACCATTCTCTCTTCCATTTCTCTACTACACATCCTCCCAGTCTATCTCGTCCTACTCCTTTCTTATTTCCCCATCTGTGGTCCTTTAGATAACCTTTCAAAGCCCGGTCTCATGTCAGCAAAAGCAGGATGCAAGTCAGTGTCGCTAATAGGCCTGTACTACAGGACAAATGTAAACTGCACTATTCTTATGGCCTATTTAGCCACCTAATTGGGTTAGGCCAACCGCATGGAGGAAATAAAGAAATGATAGAAAATTAAAACAAACTGGGAAAATGAGGGGATAATGAGTGGAGGGATTGACAATCGATGAATGTGATTTACGCGACTTTGCATATATCCGACCGCAAACATCCCGCTCATACAATCGCTAACAAACCAAAGAAAAAACACTGATATCAAAGTATATCTCATACTCGCTCACCCCTTTCAGTTCTCTCTCTACGCCACCCCTTTCAGTTCTCTCTCGCTCACCCCTTTCAGTTCTCTCTCGCTCACCCCTTCAGTTTCATCTCTCTCTCCTCTCTCTCTCTCTCTCTCTCTCTCTCTCCTCTTCTCTCCTCTCTCTCTCTCTCTTCTCCTCTCTCTCTCTCTGTCCTCTCCTCTTCTCTCTCTTCTCTCTCTCTCTCTCTCTTCTCTCTCTCTCTCTGTCTCTCTCTCTTCTCCTCTCTCTCCTCTCTCTCTCTCTCTCTCTCCTCTCTCCTCCTCTCTCTCTCTTCTCTTCTCTCTCTCTGTCTCTCTCTCTCTCTCTTCTCTCTCCTCTCTCTCTCTCTCTCTTCTCTTTCTCTCTCTCTCTCTCTCTTACTCTCTCTCCTCTCACTCTCTCTCTCTCTCTCTCTCTCTCACTCTCTCTCTCTCTCCCTCTCCTCTCGCTCTCTCTCTCGTGGGGAAGGGTGGAGATGGTAAAGAGGCAATTATCTGGGCCAATAGTAGTTTGGCCATCCTTCCTCGTTCCTTACCTGAGGCCAAGGTAGAGGGAAACCACCACAGATGGAGAGAAGAAGAAAACATGAGAGGAAATAAAGGATACAATAGGACAGGTTCAGTCTGTTAGTGTTTATGCATGAAATATTAAATATGACATGAAATTAAAATATATTGATTTTATTGGACACTTTATGTCTTGTTCTTCTGTGAGCAAGTGTGAGAAGGAGTGTATCTCCATACAGAGAGAATCCAGGGGATGTCCCAATACTATCTTCTTTCTGTGACTGTGCACCACTTCTGTCAGGGGAGGTGCTCCAATACTATCTTCTTTCTGTGAACTGTGCACCACTTCTGTCAGGGAGTGTCCAATACTATCTTCTTTATCCTGTGAACTCGGCACAACTTCTGTCAGGGGAGTGCTCCCAAATTTTACTTTTTTATTCCCTTCTCTCTTTCTTTTGTTTTTTGAAACTGATCCAATACTATCTTCTTTCTGTGAACTGTGCACCACTTCTGTCAGGGGAGTGTCCCAATACTATCTTCTTTCTGTGAACTGTGCACCACTTCCCAACAAATTGGAAAGCATTGGATTAGTGGATGCATGGGTTGGAGGGAGTTTACATATTATTTATTATACCTGTAAGGACCGACGCTGGAGATGAGAAGCAGGTACAGGGAGTTGACATTTAATACGAAACAGACAGGCAACAAAACAACAAAACAGCGCCAGCACACTGTTAACCTCACTAGGGTATGTGGGACGGTAGCGTCCCACCTCGTCAACAGCCAGTGAAACTGCATGGCGCCAAATTCAAAACAACAGAAATCCCATAATTAAAATTCCTCAAACATACAAGTATTTTACACCATTTTAAAGATACACTTGTTGTAAATCCAGCCACAGTGTCCGATTTTAAAAAGGCTTTACGACGAAAGCACACCAAACGATTATGTTAGGTCTGAGCCAAGTCACAGAAAAACACAGCCATTTTTCCAGCCAAAGAGAGGAGTCACTAAAAGCAGAAATAGAGATCAAATTAATCACTAACCTTTGATGACCTTCATCAGAGGACACTCATAGGACTTCATGTTACACAATACATGTATGTTTTGTTCGGTATAGTTCATATTTATATCCCAAAATCTGAGTTTACATTGGCGCGTTATGTTCAGTAGTTCCAAAACATCCGGTGATTTTGCAGAGAGCCACATCAATTTACAGAAATACTCATAATAAACATTGCTAAAAGATACAACTGTTATGCATGGCATTTTAGATGCAATTCTCCTTAATGCAACCGCTGTGTCAGATTTCAAAAAAACTTTACGGAAAAAGCACACCATGCAATAGCTGAGTACAGTGCTCAGAGCACAAACAACCCAAACAGATATCCGCCATGTTGTGTAGTCAACAGAAGTCAGAAATAGCATTATTAATATTCACTTACCTTTGATGATCTTCCTCAGAATGCACTCCCAGGAATCCCAGTTCCACAATAAATGTTTGTTTTGTTCGATAATGTCCATCATTTATGTCCAAATACCTCCTTTTTGTTCACGCGTTTAGTCCAGTAAGCAAAATTCATGAGGCGCGATCACTAGGTTCAGACGAAAAGTCAAAAAGCTCCGTTACAGTCCGTAGAAACATGTCAAACGATGTATTGAATCAATCTTTAGGATGTTTTTAACATAATACTTCAATAATGTTCCAACCGGAAAATTCCTTTGTTTGTAGGATTGCAATAGAACGCAAGCTAACTATCACTAGCTCGTGGCTCTCTGGCAGACCTCTGACTCAATTCCCTCTCATTCGCCCCCACTTCACAGTAGAAGCATCAAGGTTCTAAAGACTGTTGACATCTAGTGGAAGCCTTACGAAGTGCAATATGACCCCATAGACACTGTGTATTCGATAGGCAAAGAGTTGAAAAACTTCAAACCTCAGATTTCCCACTTCCTGGTTGGATTTTTTATGCAGTTTTTTAGGCAGGTTTTGCCTGCCATATGAGTTCTGTTATACTCACAGACATCATTCAAACAGTTTTAGAAATGTCAGAGTGTTTTCTATCCAAATCGAAATATATGCATATTCTAGCTTTTATGGCTGAGTAGCAGGCAGTTTAATTTGGGCACGCTTTTCATCCAAAATTCCCAATGCTGCCCCCTACCCTAGTGAAGTTAAACAAGGACATATCACAATGAATGCTGCAGCAGGGAATAGAGCGGGGAACCAGACAGATATAGGGGAGGTAATGACAGAAGTGAGTCCAGCTGAGTCCAATAATCGCTGATGCACGTGACGGGGAAAAGTGTGCGTACTGATGGTGGCAGGATTGCGTAATGCTGGGGAGCCTGGCACCTTTGCGCGCCAGGGAGGGAGAGCGGGAGCAGGCGTAACAATACCAGTCATTTCCTTTCAAATCAGTGAAGGTGCACACTTTGGGAGGAAGGGAAGAGATAATTGGGACGTAGCCCATGTGACAGAGCAGGCCAGTTGAACCCCTTACACTCGTGGGAATTGTCCTGTATTGATATGGCTAAATTGACATGTTTATTGCCGAATAAATACGAAAATCATATTCATAAGGATAGATATTATTATGGGAAAAGTTGGAGATTATGGGAAAATTATAAGACCAAAATTGAGGACACAACAGTTCACCTGACACAAGACTGAATTCAAAGATTACACTGTTGATTTTCTGTACATTTACTCTACTTTTTGCTGCATTTGTTGATAACACAATCTGACAATACTCTGAATACATTTAGTAACATGATCAAGACAAACAAATGACAATGGTTTGAGTGAGAGGATTAACTGGTGACTCCAAGTGGCCACACACCTCTCCAACGTTTGCACAGTTCCTAAGTCATTTAAATGCAATTTTATGACTCAGAAAAGAGTCTTCAACCATAAGCTACTTTTTGAGCACTCCTAGCTGTGCCGTTGAGGAACTAGAGCAAGCACACTTGTAGTTGTTTTGTTTGGAACACATCCCTGCATCCCCACCATCACACAATTGCTGTTGATGTTTACGCAATCCAAAAACGGCTCATTATAAATTGCAATCTGGGTCAGGTAGGAATCCTTTGAAAGCTTGTTCTATTACCAACATGACTAGCTAAGTTATAAAATATGATATTACAGTGTCAGGTTTTCACAAGGCAATTCAGGGAAACAGATCATCATTTTGGTGTGCATAGAAAGGAGTCATAAGTGCATTCAGGTGCTGTTCTGAGGTGCATTTTCTTAACAATAAACAAACATGGATTCATTCTCTTCAGAACAACCCAGTGTATGACCCCATGTCATGTTGTAACTATACATTAAACATAGTGATCATAAACTTTGACACTGTATATTACAGGATTTTTTTATGCAGCATTTCCCTCATTCAGACAACAAAACAGTTTCAAAAGTTGCCCAATTAGCAGGAAGGATGGGGGCAAGTTAGGTGCTCTTGGGTTCAGAACAGCTGTCAGTCAAAACACATACAGCAATGTGAAGCACAGAGCCTGAGCTCTGACATTATTTATAGCATGTTACTGTACAGCTCCTGTGTTCCAATGTAGGCCCAAATCTGCAATTTTCAACCCATATATGAGTATGAGTGTAAAGGGCTATTTTAGGAAGTTTTCAATCTTCATTTCCTGTACAGCGACATATAATCTGTCAGGGTAGAACAGTTCCTCAGATGACAAGACAGGAAGAGCGAAAGAGAGAAGGATGAAAGACAGTGCTGGAGAATTTGAATTTGAGAGAGAAATTGAGAGAGAGAGAGGGGTAGATTAAATAGAAAGGGAGAGATGGACTGAAGAAGAAAGAAAGAAGAGTGTGTGAGAAAAATAGATTGATAAAAAGTGAGGGAGAGAGAGAAAGGGAGAGATGAGTAAAGAGAAAGGGACCGAGATGAAGGTATGAGGTATTGTGTGTGTCGAGATAGAAAGAGGGATGGAGAGAGAGCGAGAAAGGCTATAGAGGGATAGATGAAGGGAGAGGAAGGGATCGGGTATTGGGTGGTGAATGACTCCTAGTAGAAAGCCTGTTTGCTTAAGGTTTCTGTGGTGACAGGATTAGTATTTGAGTCTCATGAGCTCTCCTTCTCTCTGACTGGGCTCAGTATTGAGCCCCTTTATACTAGACTAGTACTCTGACACACACACATACTGTACACACACACACACACACTATATATCCTATATCTTCTATGGATGTATACTGAACAAAAATATAAACGCAACATGCAACAATTTCAAATATTTTACTGAGTTACAGTTCATAAAAGGAAATAAGTCAATTGAAATGAATAAATTAAGCCCTAATCTATGGATTTCACATGACATGGCAGGGGTGCAGCTATGGGTGGTATTGGGAGGGCATAGGCCCACCCACTTGGTAGCCAGGCCCAACCACTGGGGAGCCAGGCCCAGCCAATCAAAMTTCCTCACAAAAGGGCTTTATTACAGATAGAAATACTCCTCAGTCTCATCAACTGTCCGGGTGGCTGGTCTCAAACAATCCTGCAGGTGAAGAAGCTGGATGTGGAGGTCCTGGGCTGGGAAATCTGCGGTTGTGAGGTTGGACATACTGCCAAATTATCTAAAACGCATTGGAGGCGGCTTATTGTAGATAAATGAACATTCCATTCTCTGGCAACAACTCTGGTGGGCATTCCTGCAGTCAGCATGCAAATTACACACTCCCTCAAAACTTGAGACATCTGTGGCATTGTGCTTTGTGACGAAATTTCACATTTTAAAGTGGCCTTTTATTGTCCCCAGCACAAGGTGCACCTGTGTAATGATCATGCTGTTTAATCAGCTTCTTGATATACCACACCTGTCAGGTGGATGGATTATCTTGGTGAAGGAGAAAGGAGAAATGCTCACTAACAGAGATGTAAACAACATGTTAGAGAAACAAGCTTTTTGTGCATATGGAACATTTCTGTGATCTTTTATTTCAGCTCATGAAACATGGGACCAACACTTTACATGTTGCGTTTATATTTTTGTTCAGTCTATGGACCTGTGTGGGTGTGTATGTGCTGTGTTGGGGCTGGGCCTTACAGCAGCTCTGATAGGGGTTAGCACTGATACAAAGACACTCTCATATTCATGACTATGGGGAGTTTAGGCTTTAAAACAGATTGTAAGTCAGTGGAGCTGGCTACAATAGCATTGCTGGAATCAATGGTATTTTTTAATGTGTTTTGCTGTTTATAGCACTCTAGTGTTCTGTGACTGTCTCCATCCATCCTGGTTTCATTGGCACAATGTTTCTTTAAGTTCCTGTAACCAAATGTAGCAGGCATAAAAATAAATGCCTGAGTGGAGAAAGAAAATAACAAACTGTCGGGGGAGGTTCTCTTCTGCACTGTCGAACCAATCCAGTAAATGTGGAGGAGGAGTTAAGATGCAGTGTCACCTTGTTGACGTCCAGAAGCGGAAGTCCACAGAGTCTGTGATGCGTTTCAGGTCTGTCTTTCCAGAGCAGCTTTAACCCTTGTGTCGTGTTCATGGTTTTGTTATTCACCCAACGTCCGTGGGTCTGAGGGACCCACAAGATTATTGAGTTTTTAAAACAATAAGGCCATAAAATTTTCCGTAAAAACACTTAATACTTAGATGTTGACTTATATCAATTCCAAGAAATATAGACAGCATACATAGTTAATATTTGCCATTTACCTCTGCTAGATCACATTTATCAACAAAAGTGCTATTCGTTTTTTTGGGATAAAATGTGATTTTTGTAAACAAAAATCTATTATAATCAAGATGGGTGGAATAAATCATGTTTACCTTGAACAAATATAAACGAAACAAGGTTTTTGTTTTCATCACTATTGATGTTTATTGCTTTGATCTGAACAAATTGGAAGGACAAATTTTCCGTACAATATTTTATGGAAATGATAAATGAGCCCCATTGAACACACATTAAGGCCGGTCCACACACCACATGAGGGACAGAGTTTTACTGTGTGTGTTGCAAATGTATTTCTTCCACTTGATGCATGTGTACTGTGTGTTCCTGTCCTTCTTGGGTCCACACACATCGCAGCACTTCTTTTTGTTGCTACCGGCTGCAATCTAGAATGATTAAAAGCTTAGTTCAGGAATTTTACTAACWTCTCACTCGCTCAGATACAGTGGGGAGAACAAGTATTTGATACACTGCCGATTTTGCAGGTTTTCCTACTTACAAAGCATGTAGAGGTCTGTAATTTTTATCATAGGTACACTTCAACTGTGAGAGACGGAATCAAAAAAAATCCAGAAAATCACATTGTATGATTTTTAAGTAATTTATTTGCATTTTATTGCATGACATAAGTATTTGATCACCTACCAACCAGTAAGAATTCCGGCTCTCACAGACCTGTTAGTTTTCTTTAAGAAGCCCTCCTGTTCTCCACTCATTACCTGTATTAACTGCACCTGTTGAACTCGTTACCTGTATAAAAGACACCTGTCCACACACTCAATCAAACAGATTCCAACCTCCACAATGGCCAAGACCAGAGAGCTGTGTAAGGACATCAGGGATAAAATTGTAGACCTGCACAAGGCTGGGATGGGCTACAGGACATAGGCAAGCAGCTTGGTGAGAAGGAAACAACTGTTGGCGAATTATTAGAAAATGGAAGAAGTTCAATATGACGGTCAATCACCCTCAGTCTGGGGCTCCATGCAAGATTTCACCTCGTGGGCATCAATGATCATGAGGAAGAAGAGGGATCAGCCCAGAACTACACGGCAGGACCTGGTCAATGACCTGAAGAGAGCTGGGACCACAGTCTCAAAGAAAACCATTAGTAACACACTACGCCGTCATGGATTAAAATCCTGCAGCGCACGCAAGGTCCCCCCTGCTTAAGCCAGTGCATGTCCAGGCCTGTCTGAAGTTTGCAATGACCATCTGGATGATCCAGAGGAGGAATGGGAGAAGGTCATGTGGTCTGATGAGACAAAAATAGAGCTTTTTGGTCTAACTCCACTCCCGTGTTTGGAGGAAGAAAGAGTATGAGTACAACCCAAGAACACCATCCCAACGTGAAGCATGGAGGTGGAAACATCATTCTTTGGGATGCTTTTCTGCAAAGGGACAGGACGACTGCACCGTATTGAGGGGAGGATGGATGGGGCCATGTATCGCGAGATCTTGGCCAACAACCTCCTTCCCTCAGTAAGAGCATTGAAGATGGGTCGTGGCTGGGTCTTCCAGCATGACAACGACACGAAGCACACAGCCATGGCAACTAAGGAGTGGCTCCGTAAGAAGCATCTCAAGGTCCTGGAGTGGCCTAGCCAGTCTCCAGACCTGAACCAAATAGAAAATCTTTGGAGGGAGCTGAAAGTCCATATTGCCCAGCGACAGCCCCGAAACCTGAAGGATCTGGAGAAGATCTGTAAGGAGAGTGGCCAAAATCCCTGCTGCAGTGTGTGCAAACTAGTCAAGAACTACAGGAAACGTATGATCTCTGTAATTGCAAACAAAAGTTTTCGTAGCCAATATTAAGTTCTGCTTTTCTGATGTATCAAATACTTATGTCATGCAATAAAATGCAAATTAATTACTTAGAAATCATACAATGTGATTTTCTGGATTTTTGTTTTAGATTCCGTCTCTCATAGTTGAAGTGTACCTATGATAAAAATTACAGACCTCYACATGCTTTGTAAGTAGGAAAACCTGCAAAATCGGCAGTGTATCAAATACTTGTTCTCCCCACTGTATATAGTTACAGCAGGCCAAGGTAGGAGAGTCAGACACACACACATGCAACAACATCACTCATGCTTACTTCCGTTATTGGAGTTGTTGGTTCTGTGGGTCGGGCGGATGGGGGGATGGGGAACCAGCATCCTCCTCCTGAATCTTCCTCATGATGGCTGCAGAAGCTGGGGTCCTTGGGATATGTTGCCACCTCTAGATTTGAGGTCTTACCAATGCCTTACCCAGCTCCTTGAGAAAGAGATGTCTCCTCTGGAGCTTCCAWCTGTTCCAATCTGGGTTCAATGCCATCCAGATAAGAAACGCGTTGTATGCTGAGATGTCCAAGATGGTGAAGAATTTTCAAGTGGCCAGCGTAGGGTTCTTCCTTTGCAGCTGTAGCCAGTCACCAGCTTGGCTAAATTGTTCACCCCTCCTTTTGTGGCGTTGTAATCCATTATGATTTCTGTTTTTTTATGTTCCTGGTCACAGATTCTCCCATCCCTATGCAGCGTACTCATGTGTACCACATTTTTGCCTTTCTTTGGCACGTAGGACACTAGGGAYGTGTCGGCCGTGAATACAAACTTACAGGAATTAATAGGCCTGTTCCGTGTCTTCAACAGCTGAGGTGGGGGCTCTGGCTTGTTTTTCTGTACTGTTCCTACCATCGTCAGCTTCCTCTTGAGAAGCTCCTGTCCCAGCTTGTGCGAAGTAAAAAAGTTAATTCATGTGATGTTGTGGCGACGGAGTCCCTGTGTCACGTCCAGGACTCTCAGGGGCTCCTCCGTCTGGCTTCCCCGTATACACTTGCAAGTTCCACGCATATGATGAAGTAGCATCAAAGGCAGCCCAGATCTTGATTTCATATTTTGCAGGTTTAGACGGTATGTACTGTCTGAAGGGGCAGCGGCCCCTAAATGGCATAAGCTGCTCATCAACTGTAACGTTGGGCCCATGGTTGTAAAACAGGGGAAGGCAGTCCATCCACTTGTTCCACACTGACCTGATTGCAGCTAGCTTATCTCTCTGCATCCAAGCTGGTCTGGTGTCTCGGTTATCGAAGCGGATAATCCTGGAAATAATGTGGAAGTTCTACAGGGGGAGTCTGCTGGCCCTCGCTACATATTCGTCGCCAGACCCACTGGCTCCAGGTCATCTATAAGTCTTTKCTAGGTAAAGCTCTGCCTTATCTCAGCTCACTGGTCACGATAACAATTCCCACCCGTAGCACACGCTCCAGCAGGTATATCTCACTGGTCATCCCCAAAGCCAACACCTCCTTTGGCTGCCTTCCCTTCCAGTTCTCTGCTGCCAATGACTGGAGCGAATTGCAAAAATCACTGAAGTTGGAGACATATATCTCCCTCACTAACTTTAAACATCAGCTATCTGAGCGGCTAACCGATCGCTGCAGCTGTACACAGCCCATCTGTAAATAGCCCATCCAATCTACCTACCTCATCCCCATATTGTTTTTATTTACTTTTTGCTCCTTTGCACACCAGTAATTCTACTTGCACATCATCATCTGCACATCTATCACTCCAGTGTTAATTTGCTAAATTGTAATTACTTCGCCACTATGGCCTATTTATTGCCTAACCTCCTCATGCCATTTGCATACACTGTATATATTCTTTTTTTCTATTGTGTTATTGACTGTATGCTTGTTTCTCCCATGTGTAAGTCTGTGTCGTTGTTTTTGTTGCACTGCTTTGCTTTATCTTGGCCAGGTCGCAGTTGTAAATGAGAACTTGTTCTCAACTGGGATTCCTGGTTAAATAACAGTGAAATAAAAGAAGAAGAAAATAACATTGTTGCCTGTAAAAGTTATCTTGCCTGTTTCTGCATCCCAGGGATTATGTATATTGCCCATTGGATCTGAAAACACCAGCAAGGAGAAGAACCCCAAAGTATGCATGTACATGAGTTTGGTCCTTCTCCTTTCATCTCTCTCCAAAATCACGCCTTCCCTCCAAATGAGTGCAGTCCAGAATGATTTTCTGGATGGTGTCTGAGATGAACAGTTCAAAAGAAGACTTTATGTCCTGCACATGAGTAACCACCATACGTGTTGGCCCTGGTTGCATCCTCATCACATTGGCATCCATGCAGGGTTGCTCATTCCTTGGGCAAGAAGACCATTCAATTTCACAATTTTTTGACATCCATATTTCTCCTGTAGGCTGCTGGTGAGCTGGTTGCTGACGGGCTGGTCCTGGGGTTGGCTGAGGGTCTATCTCATCCTCTTCTTCCAACTCACTGTCAGACTCTGAWTTGACAGAGACATGATCCTCATTATTCGGAAAATTCTTCATCTTCCAAAGTGGAAGACGCTACTTCCACACTAGCTTGTCTCTCTACAAACATTATTTCTAAGACCCTCTGAGCAGAGATGACTTTTGCAATGCTGATTGATTGTGGTAAGGAGCCACACATGCAAAGATATTTATTTGTTGTGTCCCTCCCCCAATTTACATCTGGCTGGGGTAGAATGTGGGAAAACACAGATTTTTTTTTTACAATGTATCGAAATAACGTGTCGAAATAACATTGTGAAGTTTCACACAATACAAAGGGTAACGAGTGTGAGAAAAGCGGGAGACAGGCAGACAGACAGGGAGAAAGACAGGTTCTTGGTGCTATGTTGAAACAGCAGGCCCAGGGAGGAGGAAGACAGAGTGAAGGCACACAGCAAACCTTTTTGTTTAGTTTTTATTTGTTTTCACCTACACACACACTTTTCCACATTTTTATTACCCTCGGGTCCAGTGGACCCGAACACCACATATGTAATATACATGTGTAGGGGGGTGCACAGTGTGCACTCAATGAAAATGTGTTATTTTCCATGTTCTTCACAGAAAATTAGCCAAGGCCAATGAGTCATTGTATAATTTTTATTTGAGTAAACATTGAAAATAGGTCCCACAGACCTGAACAACACACAAGAGTTAAACACGAGGTTAGAGGTGCAGTATACCGCTGTTACCTTATTGCCATTTTAGTGCAGCGGATAGAGTGTTACCATGTGTTTGTGTTTGTGTGTCTGTAACAGAGAAAGCAGTCCTAGTGAGATTCTCAATTAGGAAAAAATATGTCCTCTCCTCTGTACTCCATCCTCCTCTATTCTGTGACCCAGAAACCGATAAGAGGTCGACTGGACGAGAAGAGTATCAATTTGTAAGCAAACACAGGAGTGTCCTCCTGACCTCGATAGACTCCTCTCACGAAGGATATTGAGGTGCATCCTCCGCGTATCCTCCACACCCCCTTTGAATCAGTCTTTCACAACCAACTACATTTGTTTTTATCACTTTACACATTTGTTTTGGGATTCCACCACTGTAAATGTAATTTGCCTGATGGCGCTCGAGTGGATGAGAGGAGGAGATCGATATTTATGTCTTCTTGTTCTCGGTTCCAGTAAGTGATGTCTCCCACACACATCGATCCTAGTGTGGCAGGTAGCCTAGCGGTTAGAGCGTTGAGTCAGTAACCGAAAGGTTGCTGGYTTTAATACTTGAGCCAAGAAGGTGGAAAATCTGTTGATGTGCCCTTGAGCAAGGCACTTAACCATAATTTGCCCGAGAGCTATGGATGACCCTGTAAAACAACACATTTTACTGCACCTATCCAGTGTCTGTGACCATAAAGCATCTTTTTTTGGTGCGCTCTGAGAACGCAGCAGTTGGAAAGAAACAAATATTCTCTGGATAAATTGGGATTGTTCCATGTGTACGACTTTAACAACATAATTCCCAATAAACTCCTTACCTCTCCCCGATGAGAGGAGGACAGAGGCAATGGAATGCAGGGTTCGGAATTAGAGGAAAGGGGCTAAGTTTTGGAGAGAAGACAAGTGGTGGCTTGTTAGCAATGTCCAGAGCACCCACACTCTAAAATTAATCCAATACACTGGAGTTTATCCCGATCCTTTTCGATTGCCTCTTCTCCTCGTGTCCTCTCCTTTGTGACCCTCTGTCCTATAGGAGATAATGGGCAAGGGGTTGATTTTGGAATTGGGCCTATCAGGTGATGCAGATGAGAGGATGATAGAGGAGACGGAGGAGACTAGAGGGGTATGTGAAGAACGAGTGCTAGATAAAGGAAGAGGGGCATCCCACCTCAGCAGAGCCCCTGCCATCCCCATGTTCGTTTCTAGATCTGGGGAGTTAGGGAGTGTGTGAGGGGCGTGTGTCACTCAAGGAACTATGTCACTCAAACACTCTGTCCCCTCTGTTCACACACACAATACCTCACTTGACAGAGGGGCCCTGGATTAGTAATTTATTATGGAGACACATCATACGGTTTCCTTGACAGAACACTTGGAGTTTTAACCCTCCAGAGTATCAAGTGAACCGTTATAAGGCCACTAAATCAACCCTGCCGAATGGCACACAGACACTTGGCTATCTCCCTCTGGTCCACTGCTTTCTATGCACCACTGGGTCCATGTGATCGATGCACGCAGAAAATAGATGGGGTTTGGGGGAGTTCTACAGCTCACCTGGGCCCTGCTGAGCGTGTGCGTGTGTGCGTGCGTGTGCGTATGTGTGAGAGATTAGTTTCGGGCTGTGTATTCTAACTCTGGCTCATTTTGGGTGGCAACCGAACAGAGACCAGAAAAGAAACACATCCAAATAAAGCATGAACATTACAGTGACAGGTCCAGGTCTCAGAACGTTCACTATGCCTGAATGTTCTTTGATAACAGCAAATGTTCTTTCAGTTCTTTAAAGTACCATTAGAGGTCACCTTGTTTTGGTGTGTGTGTGTGTGTGTGTGTGTGTTAGTACGTGTGTCAATAGGAGTGTGTTTGAGAAAGTACCATTGTGTTCTTGTGTACTGTTGTGTGGTGTGTTGTGTGTGCTGTGTGCGTGCGTGCGTGCGGCGTGCGTGCGTGCGTATGCATATTATGTCCATGCGTGTGTGTGTGTTAATGATGTTTGTGTGTGAGTGTTAGTGTTAGTGTTCGTGATAGGCTTTTAAACTCAGTCAGCACATTTAGAGGACACTACACTATCATAGACAGTGAATCTTTGACAGCTTTATCCACTGAATTGTAAACAACCTGAGCTCATAGTAGCCATTTAGCTTGTCACACTAACTCAGTGTGTGTGTACGTGTGTGTGTGTGTGTGTGTGTGTGTGTGTGTGTGTGTGTGTGTGTGTGTATGTATGTGTGTGGCTATGTGTGTGGCTATCTAACCTGTCATGCTAACTCAGTGATTTACTAGAGCAGCGTCATTACTGCTGTACCTCACCAGTGATTTAAAGTGTGTAAACTGTCACTCCTTAAGTGGTACCAGAACTGACGCCACGGGTTGGGAGATGACAGCCAACTTTCATTTGATGTTATTCTGATGGTATTGAGGACTCAGAACATTATTACACACTGAACAAAAATATATTGGTCCCATGTTTCATGAGCTGAAATAAACGATCCTAGAAACTTTCTACATGCACAAAAATATTATTTCTCTCAAACTGTGCGCACACATTTGTTTACATCCCTGTTAGTGAGCATTTCTCCTCTGCCAAAATAATTCATCCACCTGACAGGTGTGGCATATCAAGAAACTGATTAAACAGCATGATCATTACACAGCTGCATCTTGTGCTGGGAACAATAAAAGGCCACTCTGAAATGTGCAGTTCTGTCACACACACAGTCAACATCCTGATCAACATCCTGATCAACATCCTGATCAACATCCTGATCAACATCCTGATCAACATCCTGATCAACATCCTGTGTGTTGCGCTGCATRACGCAAATGGTGGTCATACAAGATACTGACTGGTTTTCTGAGCCCCTAACTTTTTTTATGTATCTGTGACCAACAGATAATTAATTTATTTAAATTGACTGATTTCCTTATATGTAACCCAATAAAATCTTTGATTTCATGTTAAGTTTATATTTTTGTTCAGTGTATATTATATTATTATATATTATTATGATCATATAAATCTCAAACTGTTTAACTGTCTGGTTCCATTTGCAGACGTCTCAGACACAAAATGGAGTCAGTTCCCCTCGCATCCGTCCTTACAGCTCATAGAAGCATAAAAGGGGAGGATATGCAGTGCGGTTGGAAAAGGGGCCATTTTGGTTCTTGAGAGGGGAGTGAGATGAAAGAGAGGTGGAAGTGTTCTCCATTACGTATCTGAGACACTGAGATGCATAGATGAAAGATGGAAATTCATGCAATTATGGTTCTGATTTGGAATGAAGTAGAAATGTCAACACTACTGAAACCCTAGTAGAGAGAAAGAGAGAGAGAAAGAGAGAGCCACGTGCATGTCCTTCACCATCAGTGTCACAGGGACATTCTTTCCCCCTGAAACGTCTCCCCAGGGGACTCATTTGTGTTCATCTGTTGTAACGTTAGGGGGAATATTTGCCAGACAGCGTAACATGACGGACAGAGCAATTAATCATAATACTGAAAACAATAGCATGCACACACACACACACACACACACACACACACACACACACACATTACATCTTTGTCTGTCACAAACGCATCATCATCAAGCAGCTTAGGGAAGAGATTCTCCGGCTGCTAGCTCAGCCAAGGTGTTGATGAGCCAAGCAGTGCTGACCTGCTCCAATCCATTGGACAGATGGTAAGCTCAACTCCGCGGCCCATGGAGACTGGACTCTGGCAAGGCGTAGGAGGTCGGGAGGGAGGCAGTCTGGTTGGCCTACATATATCCTAGAAGATCAGATCCAGATATTAAACAGCTTTGCCCCGCTGGAGGCGGACCTCCCGGCCCCGGGAGTCAGCTCTGATCCTGGGAGTAAACCAACCGACAGCAGTCGACCAGTGGCACCCTCATCCACGGCTCAGCCGGTCGCTGACAAAAGGAAGCAGAGTGTTGGGCCCTCCTCCACCTCCGCAGGGATTCCATCTGCTGTTAGAGTGTGTGTGCGGTGAGTCAGGCTGGCATGGACCGAAGCACACCTTCTCCCCCCTGCCTGAGGCAGTCTCGTTCTGTTCCCCCTCTTCCTTCCCCATTGGATTCCATCACGACCACCATCATAATGGGCAGCTCGATGGTGAGAGTCTTTGGAGTGCCTACGGCCTTTGGACCGAACAAGGTCCACTGTCACCCACAAGATATCAACACCAAGATATTGTCCAAGATATCAACTCCCTGCTGCCCACAGTTCTAGCCAACTACTCTAGTATTGGCACCATCACCACGCTAATTTGCTTTAACTAGATTCGCTTTAGGCAATCTGAGGAACTGAAGAAGGACTACAACACTCTCTTGAACAGCCTTGTTGGCACAGGGAAGATAATAGTCCTCTCTGCCCGCCTGCTGTGCTATAGAAGGGCTTCAGAATGTTACAGCCGCCTTGCTGCCATAAACCAGTTCCTGAAGAAACTTTGCATTGACAGGACTCATTTTGTGACAATTTTGACTTGCTGTGGGACTTGAGATGGGATTCACCTTAACTGCAGGGGTTCCAGGATAATCTCTATCAACCTAGTGAACTGCTTTAGGGACTGACGGTCTGGGTTTGGTAGCGCTCCAGTCCTCCTTGTCATTAAAAGAAACAGAGAACATCGAAATAGTATATAAGTGCAGTCAACATAAGAAACAACATCTACATTATGTTCCTTCAACTGTTAGCTCCGAGAGTGTTGTCAGCAATAATCATATGCCCATGGAATTGAATTCCACTGTTTGCACTGAAACTGTCTGCCTTAGGAAGAAGCCCGCTGTGTGCAGCACACTCAGTACCATTGGCTCAAATGTAAATGTCACGGACATGTCTACCTCGAATCAGCCTCTCAGAATGGCACTAAACGTTAACAAGAAACCCAGAAAAAAAATAAAGCATTCCCATATTAACATACCCTGAGAAAGAAGGTTCATGAAATTGACAACTTACTAACATCAGAAAACATGTATATTCTGTCCATCTCTGAAACACACTTAGATAATTCCTTTGATGATGCAGTAGGAGCTATACATGGTCATAAAATATATAGGACAGATAGAAATGCAAATGGAGGAGGTGTTGCTCTGAATGTCCAGAGTCATATTCCTGTAAAAAGAATATGGCTATAGGTTCATCTGCCTCACCTAAAGCCTATTCTTGTAGGAAGTTGCTATAGACAATTGTAACAAAACCCTTTGCCAACCACTTGAATAAGGTCTATGTCCGCACACCCGCAGAAATCAAAGTAGCATAATAAAATAATCCTGTTTAAAATGAAAATCTGTCTGTTTAAACTGGAGATATGTTCCTTTGCATTGGATGCGTCTCAATCCACCACATCCGTCTATGTCGCACTTCTGCATCTGCGGTGAAAGGTGACAGAGCCAGAGCGGTGATTCCGAAAATCGGTCTTCTCACAAAAAGATGGTGTTCTCCATGTTGCTACGACCTCCACAAGTGTCAGGACATTCATCGGACGTCTGTACTGCCCATCTGCCAACTTCTGTAGCATCCAAACCGTTTATCTTATACACTAATATGACCAATCTGTGCAAAGGTGAGACTGTCGAATATAGACATGTCGGTTGTTTTGACCCCTACAGGTCTCACAGGACTCATCTGATGGTTCACCGGTACACATTTAAAAATTAATGGAAGTATATATGGAGACTGTATGAAGTCCAWAATATGGGGTTAAATACACGTACAAATATATATACAGTACCAGTCAAAAGTTTGGACACACCTACTCATTCCAGGGTTTTTATTTATTTTTTAAATGGTCTACATTGTAGAATAATAGTGAAGACATCAAAACTATGAAATATCACGTATGGAATCATGTAGTAACCAAAAAAGTGTTCAACAAATCAAAATATATTTTATTTTTTAGATTCTTCAAAGTAAACACCCTTTGTCTTGATGACAGATTTGCACACTCTTGGCATTCTCTCAACCAGCTTCATGAGGTAGTCACCTGGAATGCATTTCAATTAACAAGTGTGCCYTGTTAATAAATGTACATTTGTGGAATGTATTTCCTTCTTAAAACGTTTGAGCCAATCAGTTGTGTTGTGACAAGTTAGGGGTGGTGTACAGAAGATAGTCCTATTCGGTAAAAGACCAAGTCCAGAACAGCTCAAATAAGCAAAGAGAAACAACAGTGCATCATTACTTTAAGACATGATGGTCAGTCAACCCGGAACTTTTCAAGAACTTTGAAAGTTTCTTCAAGTGCAGTCGCAAAATCCATCAAGTGCAATGATGAAACTGGCTCTCATGAGAACCGCCACAGGAAAGGAAGAGCCAGAGTTACCTCTGCTGCAGAGGATATGTTCATTAGAGTTACCAGCCTCAGAAAATCCAGCCCAAATAAATTATTCACGGAGTTCAAGTAACGGACACCACAGAGTGAAGGAAAGGCAGCCAACAAGACTTCAAGACAGTTGGAAAAGCATTCCATGTGAAGCTAGTTGAGAGAATGCCAAGAGTGGGCAAAGCTGTCATCAAGGCAAAGGGTGGCTACTTTGAAGAACCTAAAATATAAAATATAATTTGATTTATTCAACACTTTTTTGGTTACTACATGATTGCATTGGTACAACACAAGACATACAACTAGAGGTCTCTTCACAGTCCCCAGGTCCAGAACAGAGGCTGCGAAACAACAGTATTAAATAGAGACATGACCACATGGAACTCTCTGCCACCCCAGGTAACTCAAGCGAGCAATAAAAACAGATTCAGAAACCTAATAAAAGAGCACCTTACGGCACAACTGGGACTGTGAAGAGACACCAAGWCATGTTGCTATATTTTGTATTGTAAGCATCACCAGCTGTAATTTACAATGTATTCTTTATTGTATTATGYAGGTGAGTGGCCTTGAATGGTCCTTGGCTTGTGCGAGCCAGAACGGCTCATAAGGCAGGAGCCATAGAATGTTTCTGAACCGTCAGGCAGAGGCAGGATTTGATGTAGTGTTATGTAGTGTTATGTAGTCGTATGTAGGTGTATGTAGTGTTATGTTACTGTATTATGTATATTATGTATTTTAGTTGTTGTGTTTTGATTCCTGTTTGAACCCCAGGAAGAGAAGCCGCTGCCAATTGGGGATTCCAATGAATACTACTAATACTACTACTAAATACAACACACATACTCACACTGACAGTTCTGACAGATCTGAGAGAGTTTTCACACATCCTGTCTAAGAACCTCTTTCAGAGAATAATCCCACACCAGGGCAAGGGTCACTATTTACACACATGTCTGTGTGTGTGTGTGTTAGAGAGATAGATAGAACGCGAGAGAGAGAGAGAGAGCTGTGTGTTCTATCCATTAAAAGAGGCCTGGCAGGGTCCGGGTATGAGGAGGCTTGGGCTGCTGTCCCGAGGGGGGGGGGGGTACAACTTAGTGTGGAGTGACGAAATACTGCTCTCCACCCACACTAGCACGCACACGCACACACAAGGTCCCATGGGGCTGGATGTTTTGGTGCTGGCCCTAGTAGCGACATATCTCTGGAGGTAATTCTGTTTTCTTTGTTTTAGATATGTTCTCTTCTCCAGGGTGAAGAAAGAGAAAACAGCATGTTAGAGGGGAAAAAGAGAGAAGAGATGAGGAGAGGAAATTAGAGGGGCGAAGATAATGAAGATAGAGAGATGAGAAGAAAAGGTAAAAGGGTAGAGGTGAGAGAAGAGGAGGATAGAGGTGGGTGGGAAAATATAGAAAGGTAGAGGGGTTTGGGGGATAGAGGGAGGAGAGAGAGACAGGGGAAACCGTAGAAATCCTTTTAAATTATCATTTAATATTCTACGGGGAAACTCTCTCCTCCCTATCACTTCCTAGCCTTTTCTATGTTGTTGTGTGTGTTGTGTGTATTGTGTGTGTGTGTGTGTGGTGTGTTGGGTGTGGTGTGTGTGTGTGTGTGTGTGTGTGTTTGTGTGTTGTGTGTGTGTGTGTCAGTGTGCATCAGCATCACCAGCTGTATTGCAATTAGCTGTGTCCCAGGGCGATGAGGCTGTATTTAGAAATCATTACAGAAGAGGAAGTCTTACCCCAAGGTAATGACAGTACACAGCAGGACCGTGTGTGTGTGTGTGTGTTTGTGTGTGTGTGTGTGTGTGTGTGTGTGTGTGACTTGTGCGCGTGTGTCTATACATGCATATGTGTATGTGTGGTGTCTGATATTCCTGCCTCTACCTCTCTCCACACTCCATTTGTTCTCTTCTCCTTTTCTCCTATCCCATTCGTCCATACCTCTCTCTTTCCAAGATTATCCCTCCCTTTAGACCATCTGAAGCTCCCACCTCCCTCCCCCGTCAAGTAGAGATGGTATCACCTGTCTTCATGCTCAGTGATGCAGAAGTATTGGAAGGTACCACGTATCACCTGCTTGTGGGTTTTGGAGTTGGCATTGCCTACTTTCAAGAAAAGATAGACAGTCTTTAATGATGTGTGTTTTTGTGTTTTATCTCTGTGTGTATATGTGTGGCTGTGTTTTTGCGCACATGGTGTGGATGTGGTGTTTTTTGCGCACATCATGAGTGTGTGTGTGTGTGTGTGTGTGTGTGTGTGTGTGTGTGTGTGTTGTGTGTGTGTGTGTGTGTGTGTGTGTGTTGCTATGTTGTGTGTGTGTGTGTGTGTGGCCATCACGCATGTTTAGGGTGTTGTGAACCTCCACCTGCTAAATCACTGGGGCTCAATGACCTTTCACATACACACAGCACTATTTGCATATCACTCAACATGAATCTGCTTGTTGTTTTAACAATAGTTTGTTTAACTTCGGTTGGTTTCAGTCATTTTTAACCCGGTAAGGTTGATGTCCGCGCCCCCGTGGAAATCTAATTAGCATAAGAAAAAAATCCCCATGAATATAATCCTGAGAGTTTCACCTTTGCACAGATTGGTCATATCTGTTGTTTTGCATTGGATGCATCTCAATCCCCCGCCTCCGCCTATGTCACACTTCCGCATCTGAGGTGAAAGGTGACAGAGCTAGACGGGTGTTTGACAGACCATGAGATACCTCGAAAATCGGTCTTCTCACAAACTTGTCTGTAGTGTCTGAACACTTTAGCCTACATACTATTATGACCCCTTTATGGAAAGATGAGACTGTCACGAAAACAATGCTCTCCGACCTCCACAATTGTCTTCGGACTTGTCTGAAGTCAGTACAGCTGATCTGCCAACTTCTGTCTGTAGTGTCGGAAAAGTTTGGGCTTCAAACTATTATGAGCCCTTGCGGAAAGGTGAGACTCACGAATACGTACAAGTCACTTGATTTGCTCTAGGGCACCCACAGGCCTCACAMGACTCGTCTGAAGGTCCCCCATTACCAATAAAATAATGGAATTATAGTATATATGGAGACTGTTTAGACCCCAAAATACAGTGTTAAATATATATATATATAAAAAATTAAAAAATATAACAAATGTTTTCTGATTTTTCTTATATCTCTCAGATATAGGACAGACAATTCGGAACAAACGTCCTTTAGGCTGTCTGTTGTTCCATGTAGTGAATATGTTATTCAATGTGTTTGTATGGGCTAATAGCAGTAAAGCCCAAAATACTTGTTCATAAAATAATTTTAATATATATATTTTTGTACACTTCAAGAGGTCTTAACATTCAAAATCAAATAGATAAAGGATCCTAGGTATGGCCTTCTTAAAATAATTCCATATCGTTTCGTAGACAGGACTTGAATGGGTTTAATGTCCGTAACCTAGAGTGGAAATATCAACTGAAAAGAAACTGAAAAATCTAAGGCAATTATTTTAAAACCAGTTTGTCATAATAGGTCTGACTAGGAAGGGCCGGAGGGAGAGAGGAAGGGAGAGAGAGAGGGGGGGGGAGAGGGAGGGAGAGAGAGGGAGAGAGAGAGACAGGGAGAGAGGGGGAGAGAGAGGGAGAGAGGGGGAGAAAGAGAGAGAGTTTCCATGTTCCGTTGCCAATAGGATCAACTGAAAAGCACTTGTCTCAAGAGCCTAGTTATTATGTGCTCTGCTTTTGATCTCATTGTGATGTGAAGTGACTCTTAAACACAAACACACAGACATGCAGGAAAACACACAGACATGCAGGCAAACACACAGACATGCAGGGATACACACAGACATGCAGGGATACACACAGACATGCAGGGATACACACAGACATGCCAATGCACCTTAGCACACATGCATCTACTCATGCCCCCTACCCCCAACCACACACACACACACATACAGTGCCTTCAGAAAGTATTCAGACCCCTTGACTTTTTCCACATTTTGTTATGTGGCTTATTTTAACTGTTATTAAATAAAAACAGGAATCTACACACAGTACCCCATAATGACAAAGCTAAAACAGTTTTTTATAAAAAATAAAAAACAGAAATACCTTATTTACATAAGTTTTCAGACACTTTACTATGAGACTCGAAATTGAGCTCAGGTGCATCCTGTTTCCATTGATCATCCTTGAGATTTTTCTACAACTTGATTGGAGTCCACCTTTGGTAAAGTCAATTGATTGGACATGATTTGGAAAGGCACACACATGTCTATATAAGGTCCCACAATTGACAGCGCATTTCAAAGCAAAAACCAAAGCAATGAGGTCGAAGGAATTGTCCGAAGAGCTCCGAGACAGGATTGTGTCAAGGCACAGATCTGGGGAAGGTTACCAAAATATGTCTGCAGCATTGAAAGTCGCCAAGAACACAGTGGCCTCCATCATTCCYAAATGGAAGAAGTTTGGAACCACCAAGTGTCAGGCGTGTGCGTACTTGTGGTGAAGTCAGGTGCAGGAGAGCAGAGAACTGTGAAAGGCGCACACTTTATTTCGGCAGGAGAGAGGTACAGACGGACGCAACTGCGTCAAAAACCTCCAGCTAACAAGGCAAAGTGTAAAGCGCACAAAACAGTCACAAAACATCAAATGTATAACCATACAAACAAGCTTTGTGAAAAAACACGGAAATAAAGAACGCTAGCCTAGTGCGTACAAACACGTAACACACAAACAATTTCACACAAAGACATGAGGGGGAACAGAGGAATAAATACATGTAGTGTGAATGGGGAATGAAAACCAGGTGTGAAAGGAACAAGACAAAACAAATGAATAAATAAAAAATGGAGCGCCGATGGCTAGAAAGCCGGTGACGTCGACCGCCGAACGCCGCCCGAACAAGGAGAGGAGCCGACTTCGGCGGAAGTCGTGACACCAAGACTCTTCCTAGAGCTGGCCGCCCGGCAAAACATATAAATCTGGGGAGGGGTGGTGACCAAGAACCCGATGGTCACTCTGACAGAGCTCCAGAGTTCCTCTGTGGAGATGGGAAAACYTTCCAGAAGGACAACCATCTCTGCAGCACTCCGACCAATCAGGCCTTTATGGYGGAGTGGCTAGACGGAAGCCACTCCTTATTAAAATGCACATGACAGCCCCCTTGGAGTTGGCCAAAAGGCACCTGAAGACTCTCAGACCATGAGAAACAAGATTATCTGGTCTAATGAAACCAAGATTGAACTCTTTGGCCTGAATGCCAAGTGTCACGTCTGGAGGAAACCTGGCACCATCCCTACGGTGAAGCATGGTGGTGGCAGCATCATGCTGTGGGGATGTTTTTTGGCAGAAGGGACTGTGAGACTAGTCAGGATTGAGGCAAAGGTGAGCGAAGCAAAGTACAGAGAGATCCTTGATGAAAAYCWKCTCYAGAGCGCTCAGGACCTCAGACTGTAGTGAAGGTTCACCTACCAACAGGATAATGACCATAAGCACACAGCCAAGACAATGCAGGAGTGGTCTCTGAATGTCCTTGAGTGGCCTAGCCAGAGCCCGGACTTGAACCYGATCGAACATCTCTGGAGAGACCTGAAAATAGCTGTGCAGCAACGCTCCCTATCATATCTGCCAGAGCATGAGAGCAGAAGAATGGAGAAGAATTCTTCTGCAGAGAAGAATGGGAGCAACTCCCCAAATAYACAGGTGTGTCAAGCTTGTAGCATCATACCCAAGAAGACTCGATGCTGTAATCGCTGCCAAAGGTGCGTCAACAAAGTACTGAGTAAAGGGTCTGAATATTTCAGTTTTCCCTTTCTCAAAACCTGTTTTTCTTTGTGGTTATCAGTTATTGTGTGTAGATTGATTAGGAAAATAACTATTTAATACATTTTAKAATAAGGCTGTAACATAACAAAATGTGGAAAAAGTCAAGTGGTCTGAATACTTTCCAAAGGCACTTTATACATTTATTCTACACACACGTCACATTTGCTGCTACCAGACTCTTATTATACTGCTCAATGTATACACTTTTTCCCCATCCCCTCCATCACCCCGTTCCCCAATACACAAATAAATATTGGACTATAAATTGTGYCCTTCTATATTATACTGATGCTAAAATGTTTATTGTATTCTACTGAGCCATTTACTTTATGTTCATATTCTTCTATTTTATKATTTATTATTGTTGTTGTATTGTCGAGAAGGAACCTGCAAGTAAGCATTTCGTTGGATGGTGTGTACCATGTGTATCCCGTACATACTACTAATGAAACTAGAAACTTGAAACATGAAACACACACAGACTCAAGCAAACCCACACACACACACTGTTGTGTGTGTGACTGCACTGCGACACTGGGTGAAACATTTGCTGTTGTCCCTCTAACAACATCCTTGGCTAAGTATYACACACCCAAAAACACACACATACGCTCACATTTGTCAACCAGTCTACTTGACACATTGCCTGCCTTGTAGGAATTTGCATCTCCTTGTAGGAATCTCGCTGTCTTGTAATATGGGTGGCTACTCTTCATCCTTCACTACAGGGCTGGGTTTCATTTCATCCTTCACTATAGGGCTGGGTTTCATTTCATCCTTCACTACAGGGCTGGGTTTCCTTGCATCGTTCACTACAGGGCTGGGTTTCCTTACATCGTTCACTACAGGGCTGGATTTCATTCCATCCTTCACTACAGGGTTGGGTTTCATTTTATGATTTAGTTCCGGGTGGGATTTCATTCCAAAAACCTGCTCCCTTCCCCTCGGCCATGGTACACTTTTCTCCCATCATCCCAGCTGTACTCCCTGTTCACACACGACTTCGTGGCTTTGCACGACTCCAACTCCATCATCTAGTTTGCTGACGACACCACAGTTATAGGCCTGACGAGTCAGACTATAGAGGGTATAAAATGTAATTTGGAACAACATGTAAAAGRCTGTTCATGATATTGTAAAGATACTGTACATAAATTGGCTATATTGTTGTATGGTTGAAATTAAAACTATTTTGCTTTGCCTTAAAATGTATTTCTTATAACCTAATGATTCTTTATTTTACAATTTAAACACATTTTGCATATTTTCTGCTTCCAGACATTTCACTACCTAGATTACATTCTTTATTGCAAATCCAACCCTTGTAATGTCCACACAAGGTATGTACAAAATCTGGTATAATGATTAGCCTCATATACATTATCTGATGGTATTGTTTTAAAATGAGAACATATAGCTCAACAAAATGTAAACAATGTGTGAGTTAAGCTATGCATTGCTAATGCCATCATACTATAGGCCAGTGGTTCCCAACTCTGGTCCTTGAATATCCCCAACGGTACGTATTTTTATTGTAGCCCCRGACAAGCACATCGGATTCAACATGTCAACTAATCATCAGGCCCTCAATTAGTTGAATTAGGTGCAGTATGTTTTTCCGGGGCTACAACAAAATGTGTGCTGTTTGAGGTACTCAAGGACTGGAGTGGGGAACCACTGTAGGCCTATGGCTGCATTGGGGTTGCATGCCATTATCACACTGCTGATATGCTGAAAAAATTGTGACAATCATATCAAATTAATTGTAGAGCTTAAAATGGAAAAAAAGGTAATGTTCATTTGAGAATACAACACAGAAACACACAGACAAATTAGAGACAGATCCCCTTCCCCTTAATTGTGATCCGTGATTAATCAACAYTGGCACTAGTTCATCTTGAATAGAGTTTTTAAGTTAACAATTAAACAAGTTTAAAGACTTCACTTCAAAGAAACCACTCTATTTCATATAGTTTCAAAGTGTACAAGTAAGCTTACTCATATATAAAGGTCAGACATCTTAGTAACAAGTAGGGTAGAAGTTGATACCAGAGGTGGCCAACATCACTCTGCTGATCCCTGATCTACTGGGGGAGCAGACTTCTGTTCCAGCCCCGCAATAGCACACTTGATTATCAACTAGTTAGTTTTGATACATTGAATCCGGTGTGTTAGTGCAGGGCTGGAACAGAAGCCTGCATACCCAGCAGGGTTGGCCTGCTCCAGTTGAAATATGTTTATACATTGTATGTGGCTTTTAAACTATATTTCTGTATACAAAATGTGTTAACATAGGTACACATAACCCATGCTAAACAAGGAGGTACTCATATTCTATTGGGACATTMGTTGGGACCTCTTCATCTGCAGATAGGGYTTCCCAGCTTTCTGAGGACAGAAAGCATCACCAAGAAATAGGCATTATACTTCAATTAGACAGCCCTGGATATTATGCTCCTTTATCTTTGTTCTCATATTTGTTCTTGCTAGGGACTTGAACTGGATAATTAGGTTGTTAGGAAAAGGTTTAAGGTTAGCTAAAATGCAACAAGAAGCGGCATCTATTATAGCCATGACCATGTGGACGATTAGAGGACTTCTACCAGACTGACTCTGGTCTTCCAACACGGCGCCTGGTGTGGTTGCTTGGCAATTTGTAATGCAACTGCAATCCCTCTATAGGGAGGAGGTAAGTGAACTGGCRTTGTGGTGTCATGACAACAAGCTCTCCCTCAACGTCAGGAAAACATAGGAGTTGATTGTTAACTTCAGGAAGCAGAGGAGGGAACATGCCCCAATCCACATCAATGGTACTGTAATAGAGAGAGTCACACGTTTTAAGTTCCTCTGTGTCCATATCACAGAGGACCACTATAGTCAATAGGTCGCAACAGGGTACATCACTGGGACCGTGCTCCAACCCATCCAGGACATCTACTCAAAACGGGGCCTGAGGAAGGCACACAGCACAGCAAATATTAGACCAGTGGTCACCAACCTTTTCTGAGTCAAGATCAATT
The DNA here is from genome assembly GCF_002910315.2 of Salvelinus sp. IW2-2015. Classification (NCBI taxonomy): domain Eukaryota; kingdom Metazoa; phylum Chordata; class Actinopteri; order Salmoniformes; family Salmonidae; genus Salvelinus; species Salvelinus sp. IW2-2015. Next base: position 23,966,472 of record NC_036870.1, read on the forward strand.
TCTGAGTAAAAATGCATGCCGAGATCTACCACTCTGATTTTTTATTAACATGACTTAAAAAGTGTAAGCCTATGCAACATTAACCAATTAAAAACAGTACTGTATCAAAGAGGTTTGTGCAGTAAGCTATAGGCCCAACACATTATCACCACATACTGGCTTTGAATTTGAATTTACCTGCCAATGCATTGTTGTTTGGGACATTTAAAAAAATTATATTTCAAAGTTTGAGATAGGCTATGTGATCACACCGGTAAGGCTATGTGATCACACCGGTAAGGCTATGTGATCACACCGGTAATGCTATATGAATCACACCGGTAATGCTATATGATCACACCAGTAATGCAATATTGATCACACCGGTAATGCTATATGATCACACCGGTAATGCTATTGATCACACCGGTAATGACTATATTGATCACACCGGTAAGTTTTACTATAATGATCACACCAGTAATGCTATATGATCACACCAGTAATGCAATATGATCACACCGGTAATGCTATATGATCACACCGGTAAGGCTATATGATCACACCGGTAATGCTATATGATCACACCAGTAATGCTATATGATCACACCAGTAATGCAATATGATCACACCGGTAATGCTATATGATCACACCGGTAATGAAATATGATCACACCGGTAATAGATCCGTTGTTGTATTACTTGTGAGGCATAGCTGAGTGAGGATACATTAAAATAATTCACATTTTATTTTACTGGGCTGATGGTGCCTGCATCTGATGGTCAGTCTCAGCGGACTGAGAGTCCATCTCACAACATCCCTCCGCTCYCCCTTTCCTCCACTGACACTGACCAAAAAGGGACACCGTCTTCAAGCTGATGGCAAAAACTCAAGTCGCACCGCATTATTTCTGCCTCATGCACAAATTCATGTTGTTACTCCTATGAACAGAGAACGTGAAATATTCCTTGATATTAAAAAAGACCAAAGCTGCTAATAATAACAACAACTCAAGCCTTTAGATACACTTTCCTACTCATTCATTACTGMTGCAGTGCTTGTTGTAGCGCTGAGTGGAAATAGGAAGAACGCGCATTTTATGGCTTATAAAACTGTTGAATACAAAGTGTAGACAGTGCTGAGTAAGAACTTAAACATGAAGTCACTCATAAAAACAGCAGTTCTTTGCTGTATTCGTTGACAGTCTCTCTCTAGTCATGGTCTTAAAATTGTTTTAATCTCACAGTATCAATTTGGCCGTAGCTTTCTTTTATGCCTGCTAYGCTACTGAGCATTTTGAGCAATCTGATTGGCCAGTGGTAGCATAGTGCACTTGATTTCCTCTCCATGCCCACTGGGAAGGCGGAGTTTTTACCTTCAGACACATGAAATGGCAACAGTTTGCCTGCCTGGTGCGCAGGGCAGCTGAATTAGCTGCACCTACCATCAACAGCCCGAGACTAATAAAAAAAATTGGAACACAGGGTTTTATCGTTGGGTTTTTTACAGATATGTTTGGCGATCACTGTATTAGACTATAAATTGTGCCTTCCTTTATTATGATTATGCTAAAATGCTTATTCTATTCCACTAACATTTATTTTATCTTCATGTTCTTATTTTGTACTATTTATTATTGTTGTTGCATTGTTGAGAAGGAACCTGCAATTAGACATTTTGTTGGACAATGTACAGTCGTGGCCAAAAGTTTTGAGAATGACAGAAATATAAATTTTCACAAAGTTTGCTGCTTCAGTGTCTTTAGATATTTTTGACAGATGTTACTATGGAATAMTGAAGTATAATTACAAGCATTTCATAAGTGTCAAAGGCTTTTATTGACAATTACATGAAGYTGATGCAAAGAGTCAATATTTGCAATGTTGACCCTTCTTTTTCAAGACCTCTGCAATCTGCCCTGGCATGCTGTCAATTAACTTCTGGGCCACATCCTGACTGATGGCAGCCCAATCTTGCATAATCCATACTTGCAGTTTGTTAGAATTTGTGGGTTTTTGTTTGTCCACCCTCYTCTTGAGGATTGACCACAAGTTCTCAATGGGATAAAGGTCTGGGGAGTTTCCTGGCCATGGACCCAAAATATCGATGTTTTGTTCCCCGCACCACTTAGTTATCAATTTWGCCTTATGGCAAGGTGCTCCATCATGCTGGAAAAGGAATTGTTCGTCACCAAACTACTCCTGGATGGTTGGGAGAAGTTGCTCTCGGAGGATGTGTTGGTACCATTCTTTATTCATGGCTGTGTTCTTAGGCAAAATTGTGAGTGAGCCCACTCCCTTGGCTGAGAAGCAACCCCAAACATGATTTGTCTCAGGATGCTTTACTTTTGGCATGACACAGGACTGATGGTAGAGCTCACCTTGACTTCTCCGGACAAGCTTTTTTCCGGGTGCCTCAAACAATCGGAAAGGGGATTCATCAGAGAAAATGACTTTCCCCCAGTCCTCAGTAGTCCAATCCCTGTACCTTTTGCAGAATATCAGTCTGTCCCCGATGTTTTTCCTGGAGAGAAGTGGCTTCTTTGCTGCCCTTCTTGACACCAGGCCATCCTCCAAAAGTCTTYGCCTCACTGTGCATGCAGATGCACTCACACCTGCCTGCTGCCATTCCTGAGCAAGCTCTGTACTTGTGGTGCCCCGATCCCGCAGCTGAATCAACTTTAGGAGACGGTCCTGGCGCTTGCTGGACTTTCTTGTGCGCCCTGAAGCCTTCTTCACAACAATTGAACTGCTCTCCTTGAAGTTCTTGATGATCCGATAAAYGGTTGATTTAGGTGCAATCTTACTGGCAGCAATATCCTTGCCTGTGAAGCCCTTTTTGTGCAAAGCAATGATGATGGCACGTTTTTCCTTGCAGGTAACAATGGATGACAGAGGAAGAACAATGATTCCAAGCACCACCCTCCTTTTGAAGCTTCCAGTCTGTTATTCGAACTCAATCAGCATGACAGAGTGATCTAAAGCCTTGTCCTCATCAACACTCACACCTGTGTTAACGAGAGAATCACTGACATGATGTCAGCTGGTCCTTTTGTGGCAGGGCTGAAAAGCAGTGGAAATATTTTGGGGGGATTCAGTTAATTTGCATGGCAATTAATTGCAATTCATCTGATCACTCTTCATAACATTCTGGAGTATATGCAAATTGCCATCATACAAACTGAGGCAGCAGACTTTGTGAAAATTCATACTTGTGTCATTCTCAAAACTTTTGGCCACGACTGTATACCATGCGAATCCCATACATACGACTAATAAAACTTGAAAGGTAACATTACTTTCCTTAGACAGAAAGAGATGGTGTATCGATAGAGGACAATAATATTGCTGTGTATACCAGACATATTATGCTATACACACACACACACACACACACACACACACACACACCGTCTTGTACAACTAACCTTTTGTGGGGGGACACAGTTCTGTTCATTCAAAATCCTATTTTCCATAACCCCTAACCCTAAAACATACCCTTACCATAAACCTTAACTTTAACCTTAACCCGAAAACCTAACCCTAAACATATCCCTACCTCTTAACCCTAAAATTAACCCAAGCTCCTAACCCTAGACCTAATTTTGACCCTAACACTAATTATATCCTTACCCCTCTAGAAATAGCATTTGACCTTGTGAGGACTAAAAAAGGTCCCCAGTTGGTCAAATGTTTGTTTGTATACTATTCTTGTGGGGTCTTCTGGTCCCCACAAGTATAGTTAAACATGTCCATTTACACGCACACACACAGACACACCTCTATCTGACAGCAATACTGCAGTGTGCTTGTTATAGAGGACATGCTGACGCTTGTCGATCGATACTGACTCTCCCAACACAGCATCAGTCTGGAAGATGTGAGTGTGTGTGTGTGGGTGTGTGTGTGAGTGTGTGTGTGCACATGCACATGTGCGTGTGTGACTAAAACTTTAGAATAACTTGAAACTGTTATTGTGATGTGTTATATATATATATTTGATTGTGACCTTGTGGTGTATGGTGGTGTGTCGAGGTTTGTAACTACACTATATATACAAAAGTCTCTGGACACCCTTTCAAATTTGTGGATTTGGCCATTTCAGCCAAACCCGTTGCTGACAGGCACATGAAATCGAACACACAGCCATGCAATCTCTATAGACAGACATTGGCAGTAGAATGGCCTTACTGAAGAGCTCAGAGACTTTCAGTGTGGCACTGTCATATGATGACACTTTTCCAACAAGTCAATTTCTGCCCTGCTAGAGCTGCCCGGGTCAACTGTAAGTGCTGTTATTGTGAAGTGGAAACATCTAAGAGCAACAACAGCTTAGCCGCGAAGTGGTAGGCTACACAAGTTCACAGGACAGGACCACCGAATGCTGAAGCACGTAGCGGAAAAATCGTCTGTCCTCGATTGCAACACTTTCTACCGAGTTCCAAACTGCCTCTGGAAGCCATGTCAGCACAAGAACTGTCTGTCGGGAGCTTCATGAAATGGGTTTCCATGGCAGAGCAGCCGCACACAAAACTAAGATCACCATGCGCAATGCCAGGCGTCGGCTGGAGTGGTGTAAAGCTCACCGCCATTGTTCCCTGGAGCAGTGGAAATGCATTCTCTGGAGTGATGAATCAGTCCTACGGACGGATCTGGGTTTGGCGGATTCCAGGAATATATATATATATGTTTGTATATATATATAAAACATCAATATATATATAAAACATCAATAATTGTCAGGGGCTGTTTTTCATGGTTCTGGCTCGGCCCCTTAGTTCCAGTTAAGGGTAATGTTAACGCTACAGCATACAATGATATTCTAGACAATTCTGTGCTTCCAACTTTGTGGCAACAGTTTGGGGAAGGCCTTTTCCTGTTTCAGCATGACAATGCCCCAGTGCACAAATTGAGGTCCATACAGAAATGGTTTGTCGAGATTGGTGTAGAAGAACTTGACTGGCCTGCACAGAGCCCTGACCTCAAACCCATCGAACACCTTGGGCATGAATTTGAATGCAGACTTCGAGCAAGGTCTAATCGCCCAACATCAGTGTCCGACCTCACTAATACTCTTGTGGCTGAATGGAAGCAAGTCCCTGCAGCAATGTTCCGACATCTAGTGGAAAGCCTTCCCAGAAGAGTGGAGGCTGTTACAGCAGCAAAGGGGGGACCAACTCCATATTAATGCCTATGATTTTGGAATGAGATGTCTGACGAGACCTGGCTGGGTGTGAGTGTTTGTAACTGTGTGTGTTAAGAATGTAGATATTCAGCTTTTTATTAGGGATAATATAGACATTTTCCAACACCACTATTCTCTATGAATACTTTACTATCACATTAAAATGTACTACTACAACTGCAGAGGAGAAGACAGAGAGAAGACAGAGATATAGGGAAGTGAGAAAGGAGAGAGAGAGGGAGAGAGAGAGATGGGTAGGAAGTGAACATGAGGTAAATGAATAAATAGAGAAAGGAAGGTCGTAAAAAAGGAGAGAGAAACAGAAAGAATAAGAAAAGAGGTCTTAAATCCAAGCCTGGTAACTACTGGTGTGTGACAGTGGGCTGAGAATGGCTGATACCTTCATAAATCCCTTACTGTGTGTGTGTGTGTGTGTGTGTGTGTGTGTGTGTGTGTGGGGGGGTGCATGTAGAAAAGCCTGCATGGGTATTTTATTCACATATTTATCCTTTTATGTATTTATTAATGTGTGTGTCTGCATTGTAAAGCTTTATGGCTGGTGTAGGCAATAGCTGGAAAGTACATGGCTATGCATGCACAGATACTGATTTCTCTCTTCTCTCTCCATCCCTTTCTCTCTCTCACTCTCTTTCTCTCGCTCCCTTGAACTCTCTCAATCTCCCTCTTCATAATAATGGAGAAAAAATACTTACTTGCATGCAGACATGAAGACGTTCTAAAGAGCTGGTTGCCAGAGACATCAGTGATAACTCCATRCCATCCACACACACCCACCCACGCATGCATGCAAGCACACACACACACATGCACGCACACACATACACCCTCCTTTCTCTCATTACAGAGTGTGCTCTGTCAAGCATATCTGTCTGACCCCGGAGGTATCGATATCTGGGTAGGAAAGTTAGAGTACATCGTTGGGGATGGGTTGGCCCTTGAGGCCTTTAAGATGGCAGTGAGGGGAGAGGGAAGTGACACACACACGCACACGCACACACACACACAATACTGGAGCCTTTTGCGAACACCCCAAAGCGCTTATTGACCACAGAGAGAATGTCTATTAATCTGACAAAGGCTTAAAATCCTGTCACGGTGTGTGTGTGTGTGTGTGTGTGCGCGCAAGGGTGAGCGTATATATGTGTGCGTGTGTAAACCCTGGTTGTGGAGCAAGGCCTGGTGAATACACAAAAGCCAGGGCTCTGAAGTGGAGGTTAGAAGGCTCTGCCATTCTTTGGTTTGATTTTGGCAGAACACCACATGCACTGTCTGGAACATGAAGATGTTATCAGGTCCTGGGATCTGACACAAGCTGTGGTTTGGCATGGTGGGTTGAGGGGTTGAACTTCTTGGCTTTATCATTGGCTCCGTGAATAGGGCATGGCTTGGGCTTAGGGTTGTCAGGTTTGAAGCTGTGGAGCTCTGGCACTGTGAGTTTCTCTCTCTCTCTCTGCTATGGTAATAGGCTATGGTGTTTGGCTTTGTCCCTGGCTTTAGAGTAAGACTCTGGGCTGATGTTGACTCTGGGACAGGACTTTGTTGCCCTGGGACTCATAGCTCCTGTTAATCTCACTGTGATGTGGACTTAGGGATGTGAGAATTTGAAGAATCTAGCTGCATGAAGGGTTTTGTTGGTTTGGGACAGAGACAAACTGAGGAATGTTTTAGGTTTAGGAGTTGGCTTATTTTAATAGGCCATGGTTTAAGGATTGTATGTATGTATGTATGTGTGTGTGTGTGTGTGTGTGTGTGTGTGTGTGTGCGCGCGCACTGTGAGGTTTAGGTGCTCTTGCTTGTCTCTGCTACTGGAACCTGACTGTCTAAATGAGCCCAACTACAGTAGTCCTCATTACCCTTTCACTGGGATGTACGCACACACGCACACGAACACAAACAGACACCACACAGTCTTTGATGATGTGTATCAGTGGAGTCCAGTGGTTTGTGATGGTTTTGCCAGATAGCTCCCCTTGTGACCCGTGCTTCAGTGGTTGTTACCACGGTGGTACAGGCTAATGATGGTAGGCCCCCCCGCGTGTTTGGCAAGGCACATTACGTCCACTACAGATGCACTATGTCCAACTGCATAGCTGGAAGACTAATTTCTGTGCTGAAGTGTGTCTCTTGATTTTTAACATAGTTAAAGCAGGAATCTGCAGGTTGTTGGTTTTCAATGTGAATGAAAACAAGGGGGTTGAGCCCTGAGCCAACWTAGGCTGGCCTTCTGGGCAAGGTGTGTCTTTGCGTTAAATACCGCCTACTTCAATTACCCTGCTGTCATGGCCCTGGAGCTGCAGAGGAATCTCTCCAGCCAGAAACAAACACATAGCAGATGAAGCCAATAACTAGCTAAGTTGTTYGCAAATAAACAATTTTGAATTGATAGGTACTACTACGYTGTTGGAGCTAGGAACACAAGTATTTCGCTACACCCACAATAACATCTGCTAAATATGTGTATGTGACCAATAMMATTTGATTTCATTTCATTTGAATAAACTGTCCTTGTAGCAGGGAAAAAAGAAACAACCATCATTCTCAGGTCTTGGGTCTGAATTAACTCCATCCCGAAAGAGAAAAATAAGTGAGAAAAAGACTGCTCATGACCAATCCAGAACCTGGATAAACAACGGAATTACACTGAACAAAAATATAAATGCAACATGAAACAATTTCGAAGATTGTACTGAATTAGATTTAATATAAGGAAATCAGTCAATTGAAAAAAAACTGCATTAGGTACTAATCTATGGATTTCAAATGACTGGGAATACAAGTATGCATCTGCTAGTCATAAACACCTTAAAAATGAAGGTAGGGGCGTGGATCAGAAAACCAGTCAGTATCTGGTGTGACCACCATTGGCCTCATGCAGCACGACACATATGATTCGCATATAGTTGATCAGGCTGTTTATTGTGGCCTGTTGTTCCACTCCTCTTCAACGGCTGTGTGAAGTTGCTGGATTTTGGCGGGAACTGTAACACGCTGTCGTACTCGTCGACCCAAAGCATCCCAAACATGTTCAATGCATGACATGTCTGGTGAATGTGCAGGCCATGGAAGAACTGGGACATTTTTAGCTTCCAGGAAGTGTGTATAGATCCTTGCGACATGGGGCTGTGCATTATCATGCTGAAACATTTGGTGATGGCGGATGATGAATGGCATGACAATGGGCCTCAGGATCTTGTCATGGTATCTCTGTGCAGTCAAATTGCCATCGATAAAATGCAATTGTGTTTGCCTGCCCATACCATAACCCCAACGCTACCACGGGGCACTCTGTTCACAATGTTGACATTAGCAAACCGCTCGCACACACGACCCCAAACACACGGTCTGCCATTTGCCCGGTATCGTTGAAACCAGGATTCATCCGTGAACAGAACACTTSTCCAGYGTGCCAGTGGCCATAGAAGTTGAGCATTTGCCCACTGAAGTTGGTTACGATGACAAACTGCAGTCAGGTCAAGACCCTGGTGAGGATGATGAGCRGGTAGCCTAGTGGTTAGAGCGTTGGACTAGTAACCGGAAGGTTGCAAGATCAAATCCCCGAGCTGACAAGGTCAAAATCTGTCGTTCTGCCCCTGAACAAGGCAGTTAACCCACAGTTCCTAGGCTGTCATTGATAATAAGAATGTTCTTAACTGACTTGCCTAGTTAAATAAAGCTTATAAAGATGAGCYTCCCTGAGATAGTTTGTTCAGAAATTATTTGGTTGCGCAAACCCACAGTTTCATCAGCTGTCCAGGTGGCTGGTCTCAGACGGTCTCGCAGGTGAAGAAGCTKGATGTAAAGGACCTGGACTGGCATGGTTACACGTGGTGCAATTGGACGTACTGACAAAATCTGTAAAACAAGGTGGTTGAATTCATAAACGGTGCATAYGTTCTCACTATAATGTACTGATATTCCATCAATATTACGTTATCAAWTCAAAATCAATGTTTATTTGGCATATGCACAGGATACAGTGGGGTGTATATGAGAATTTTACATCGCATTGTATCATGTACTATTGAAGTAAGAATTTGTTTCATGTTTTCCAAATGTCAACCTATAATGTACAGGATAGCTTGGACCTTTTGGATGGAGGAAACAAAGTCAGCTATAGATGAGGAACATCCTAACCCCTTATCTACGCTACATGATGAGGAACATCCTAACCATAGATGAGGAACACCTACACTTTAAAGCTACTCCTACCATGATGAGGAACAATCCTAACCTTCAGCGTCGCTACGATGAGGAACATCGCTAACCCTTGCAGCTACACTACTGGATGAGGAACATCCGTAACCCTCGGTACAGCTAGCATGAATGAGGAACAATCCTACCCTTCAGATACACCTACATGATGGAACATCCTAAACCTTCAGATACTACTACCCATGATGAAGGAACATCCTAACCCTTCAGGCTTAACACACATACGATGAGGGCACATCCTTAACGGCCATTGGTCTTCATCAGAGAGAAACTGGAAGATACTCTGGCTTGGTTGGTAGTGGGACAGGAGGGACGGAAGTGAGTCTTGTGTGGGTTGTTGGTCACTGTGTGGGAAAACATGTAAAATAACAATGCAATGTCGTTATTCTGTATAACACCCCACGTATTCCTGTGCATTATGCCAAAGAGACATTGATTTTGTATTAGATATACGTAATATTGATGTGAATACTTGGGCTTAACAATGTAAGAAATAAACGATATAAAAACAAAATACTGGCATAGTTTCCTAGAGCGAGGCGACCCTTCTCATGGTCGGCAACGAAGATTCCTACCTAAGTGGGAACTCCCACCAGAAAACGACTGAATGAATGATTCCAGCGCGGTCATTCAAGTAAACAATGGCTCATCTGCATGACATATTGGTGGACTATGAGAACAAACACCAGTTCCTGTGGTATGTATAAGGACAACTGTTTTTCACGCCTTCGCTGTAGTCAACAGAGATTGAGGATGGGTGAATTGAATGGTTGCACATTCATAAAACCTGGTGGTGTAGTTCTCACTATACATTTAACTAAATATTTAAGCTTATTCATTAATTATTACATACTATACATACAGCCCAGGAAGAACTATTGGAGTATCAGAGCGATGGTTTAACTCTTACGACCCGGAATAACAACCTTGTCTGAGAAAGCAGATCCTTTGTACATTCAGATTGGAAATGCTCAACTACTTCAGGGCATTTGATCGTGATTCCAAGAGGCCGAACCATAACAACTTTGGCGGCATGAATCAGAGAGGTCGATGAAGTGCCTTCTGGGTCAGACTTCGGAAGGCGTGCATAACCACACGCCACCACTCCAAATATATTACTCGCCCAATGTCCAGTAGTTATACGATTAACAGGTAGAATCAATATTGAGACAAGGGGAATTGTTTTCCAGAGAGACACATCCGGGATGTAACATACTCTGTATTTTACGGAGAACTTTGCTCTCTCAGGATAGGTTTGTCGAAGCTGGTATAGTGCCACTAGAGAGTTCTTTTATGTGGTTGCTCTGAACAGAAAAATTAAACGTCTCTTTGAAGAATTAAGGGCTAGGGTGTGTAAATGCTACATGATTATACGACGCATGAGGTAAATCGTAACATATACAGAACTTTTGTGTTCACGCATGACCTAGGAATTCTCTCACATCAAATGCCGGACGCATTATATCTCCATAAAGCCGAATTCTGTCGGTTATTGTCACACGGCCCGTGTATATCCCCCTCAGCCGATGCCACGAATGGCCTCAAGGAACTTCACTGGAGCTCTATGAAAACGGAAAGGATATATCCTGAGGCTGCGATTTGTTGTAGAACTGAAGGATCTTTTTAAGAAAGGCAAATTGAGACAAAGATACAGCCATGATTGATTGTAGCACCTGCTGTGGGCAATACACTTGGATCACTGTTACATGGAAGTTAACAGGAAGTTGGAGTTAAACTTCCATGCATACAAGGCCGTCCCGCCGCTCCTTTGGCAAACTCTGACGCCGCCGGCTGAAACTTTTCACCAAATGTACTGTGTCTCCTCACGTCTTATGAGGCTTGTACAACGTCGAGAGAGGGTAATATGGTAGCGGGAGGTGACTCAAAAATAACCCTATATACCATCGTTGTGTTCTGATCCAGAATTGGACTATCCACACTCATCGGAAAAAGAACTCTTAGATGTGTGATGAATCACGACTCAGGACATGACAAGTCTTCACATTTTAACTTCCGTCTGCTCTCGCGGCTCCGATGTATTGCGGACTGGGGATATGTTCTAGCGCGGAAGGCAGCTAAGAGGAGACATAAATGTAATGGAGATTTTACTAGTGATCTAAGGATGTTCATGTGGGCGAGCCGTGAGTTTACTAGATAGCGCGAAGTGTTACTTGACGAGATTGGTATTGACGCCAGTTAGGGACAGACAGGCAGGTAGCTTATGGTTAGAGAGTGGGTTGGGCCAGTGCCCGAAAAGGTTGCTCTAACCCGAGCGCCAAAGAAAAAACTTAAATTCTGCCCCTGAACAGGCAGTTAACCCACTGAATTTCTTAGGGCTGTCATTGTACCAATAAGAATTTGTTCTTAACTGACTGTTCCCTAGTTAAATAAAGTCAAATAAATAAATAAAATAGTATAACTTACCAGTAACTAGAATATGGAATAGATGGAGCATTCGCTCATAAAACTGAAACTGAAAAGAGCGACATCACTGCATTCTACCCATGAGAAAGCTGAGTATGCTGAATACAGAAACAGTGCTGTTAATGGACCCTTCGCAAGGGCAATCAAGCACGCGAAAGTGTCGGTAATAGGGACAAAGTGGAAGTCGCAATTTAATGGCTCAGACACGAGACATATTGGCAGGGTCTACGAGGCAAATCATTGACGTACAAAAAGAAAATGCCAGGGCCATTCAAATGGACACTGATGGTCTTGCTTCCATCACAAACTAAACACATTCTCAGTGCCAGTTTGAGGATAATAGTGCCACTGATGCCATCACGCAACCAAGAGACTTTACGGGACTCCTCCGTCTCTGTCTGGACGCGTGAGTAGAGCATTTAAAGCGTGTTTAACCCTCGCTAAAGGCTTTCGGCTTAGACGGCCCACCTAGAGGACGTCGGTACAGACATACTGGGCCCATGTGGTTCTCACCAGAGAGAGAGGAGGGTAGGTACAGATATGCGCAGACCAGCTCAGCTGGTATGTTTACGGACATATATATCAATCTCTCCTTATTCCCAGTCATGCTGTCCCCAACATGGCCTTCAAGATGGTCAATTGAGGTTCCCTGTACCCAAGAAAAGGCAAAGGAAACTGAACTAAATTACTTCGCCCCGTAGCACTCACCTACTGTCCATCATAGAAGTGCTTTGAGAGAGTCACAGGATCATATCAAAACCCCATCCACTTACTGCCAACTAGACCCAACTTCAATGTTCATACTGCTCCAATAGGTCCACAAGACGATCAACATTACAATCACACTGCACACTGCCTACCCATCTGGAAAAGAGGAATACCTATGTAAGAATGCTGTTTCATTGACTACAGCTCAGCATTCAAACACCATAGTAACCCGTCCAAAACTCATCAAGCTTCGAGACCCTGGTCTCACCTACCGCCCTGTGCAACTGGGTACTGGACCTACGCTGACGAGCCCGCCCCAAGTGTGAGGTAGGTAACAACATCTCCATCCCGACAATCCTCAACACTGGGGCCCCACAAGGGTGCGTTCTGAGCCCTCTCCTGTTACTCCCTGTTCACCACAACTGGCCGTGGCCATGCAACACCTCCAACTCAATCAAGTTTGCAGATGACATAGGCTTGATTACAACAAACAACATCGATGCCTACAAGGGAGAGGTGAGGGCCCTCGGAGTGTGGTGTCAGGAAAATAACCTCACATGTACGCAAGTGTCAAGCAAAACAAAGGAGATGATTTGGTGGACTCAGGAAAACAGCAGAGGGAGCACCCCCCCTAATCCACATCGGACGGGACAGTAAGTGGAGAGGGTAGTACGTTTTAAAAGTGTCCTCGGCGTACACATCACGGACAAGCTGAATTGGTCCATCCCACACAGACAACGTGTGAAGAAGGCGCAGCAGCGCCCTCTTACCAACCTCAGAGGCTGAAGAATTTGGCTTGTCACCAAAGTACACAAATTTTTACAGATTGCACAATCGAGCAGGACCTGTCCGGCTGTATCACTGCCTGTAGGCAAACTGCTCCGCCCAATAACCGTAAGGCTCTCCAGGGGTATGAGGTCTGGCACAAAGCACATCACCGGGGCAAACTAACCTGCCTCCAAGACCACTACACCACCCGTTGTACATGGAAGGCCATAAAGTTCTATCAAGGACAACACGCACCTGAGCCACTGCCTGTTCACCCCGCTATCAATCAGGAGGCCGAGTCAGTACAGGTGCAACTCAAGCAGGGACTGAGAGAACTGAAAAACAGCTTCTATCTCAAGGCATTTAGCCCTGTTAAACAGCCACTACTACTAACATTGAGTGGCTGCTGCAACATTTACTGACTTCAACTCCCAGCCACTTTAATAATGGAAAAATTGATGTAACAAATGTATCACTAGCCCACTTAAGGAATGGCCACTTAAGATAGATGTTCACATACCTACCATTACTCATCATCATATGTATATACTGTACTCTATACCATCTACTGCATCTTGCCTATGCCGTTCTGTACCATCACTATTCATATATTTTTATGTACATATTCTTCATCCCTTTACACTTGTGTGTGTATAGGTAGTTGTTGTGGAATTGTTAGATTACTCGTTGGTTATTACTGCATTGTCGGAACTAGAAGCACAAGCATTTCGCTACACTCGCACTAACATATGCTAACCAGTTGTATGTGACAAATACAATTTGATTTGATTAGTCCTCTATTTTATGCAACACCCAAAGCCTGTGTGAAAGTATTTGCCCTCTTAAAGTCAATTACTGATTGTGCCACCTTTAGCTGCAATGACTAAAACGCTTCCTACCGTTGTTGATCAGTCTCTCACGTCACTGTGGGGGATTTTTGGCCCACTTTTGCATGCAGAACTGTTGTAACTCAGCAACATTTTGGGGTTTTCAAGCATGAACTGCTTGTTTCAAGTCCTGCCACAACATCTCAATTGGGATTAGGTCTGGACTTTGAATAGGCCATTCCCCCAAACAATGTTGCTTTTAGCCATTTTCAAATACAGTCGTGGCAAAGTTTTGAGAATGCCACAAATATGAATTTTCAGTCTGCTGCCTCAGTTTGTAGATGGCAATTTGCATATACTCCAGAATGTTATGAAGAGTGATCAGATGATTGCAATTAATTGCCATGCAAATTAACTGAATCCCCCAAAACAATTCCACTGCTTTTCAGCCCTGCCACAAAAGGACCAGCTGACATCATGTGAGTGATTCTCTCGTTAACACAGGTGTGAGTGTTGATGAGGACAAGGCTTTAGATCACTCTGTCATGCTGATTATTTCGAATAACAGACTGGAAGCTTCAAAAGGAGGGTGGTGCTTGGAATCATTGTTCTTCCTCTGTCAATTCATGGTTACCTGAAAGGAAACACGTGCCGTCATCATTGCTTTGCACAAAAAGGGCTTCACAGGCAAGGATATTGATTGCACCTAAATCAACCATTTATCGGATCATCAAGAACTTCAAGGAGAGCTGTTTAATGGTTGTGAAAAAGGCTTCAGGGCGCCCAAGAAAGTCCAGCAAGCGCCAGGACCGTCTCCTAAAGTTGATTCAGCTGCGGGATGGGCACCACAGTACAGAGCTTGCTCAGGAATGGCAGCAGCAGGTTGAGTGCATCTGCATGCACAGTGAGGCGAAGACTTTTGGAGGATGGCCTGGTGTCAAGAAGGGCAGCAAAGAAGCCACTTCTCTCCAGGAAAACATCGGGGACAGACTGATATTCTGCAAAAGGTACAGGGATTGGACTGCTGAGGACTGGGGGAAAGTCATTTTCTCTGATGAATCCCTTTCCGATTGTTTGGGGCATCTGGAAAAAAGCTTGTCCGGAGAAGTCAAGGTGAGCTCTACCATCAGTCTGTGTCATGCCAAAAGTAAAGCATCCTGAGACAATCATGTTTGGGGTTGCTTCTCAGCCAAGGGAGTGGGCTCATTCACAATTTTGCCTAAAGAACACAAGCCATGAATAAAGAATGCCAACACATCCTCCGAAAGCAACTTCTCCGAACCATCCAGGAACAGTTTGGTGATTAACAATGCCTTTTCCAGCATGATGGAGCACCTTGCCATAAGGCAAAAGTGATAACTAAGTGGGCGCGGGGAACAAAACATCGTTATTTTGGGTCCATGATCAGGAAACTCCACAGACCTTTATCCCATTGAGAACTTGTGGTCAATCCTCAAGAGGCGGGTGACCAACAAAAGCAACAAATTATGACAAATGCAAGCATTGATTATGCAAGAATGGCTGTGCCATCAGTCAGGATGAGGCCCAGAAGTTAATTGAACAGCATGCCAGGGCAGATTGCAGAGGTCTTGAAAAAGAAGGGTCAACACTGCAAATATTGACTCTTTGCATCAACTTAGTGTAGCTGAAGGGTTAGGATGTTCCTCATCATGTAGTGTAGCTGAAGGGTTAGAATGTTCCTCATCATGTAGTGTAGCTGAAGGGTTAGGATGTTCCCTGCCATCTGTAGTGTAGAGCTGAAGGGTTAGGAATGTTCCTCATCAATGTAGTGGAGATGAGAAGGTTAGGCTGTTCCTCAATCCCTGTA
>NC_036870.1:23982448-23989098 GCF_002910315.2 Salvelinus sp. IW2-2015
TTAACTGAATCCCCCAAAAACAATTCCACTGCTTTTCAGCCCTGCCACAAAAGGACCAGCTGACATCATGTGAGTGATTCTCTCGTTAACACAGGTGTGAGTGTTGATGAGGACAAGGCTTTAGATCACTCTGTCATGCTGATTGAGTTCGAATAACAGACTGGAAGCTTCAAAAGGAGGGTGGTGCTTGGAATCATTGTTCTTCCTCTGTCAATCATGGTTACCTGCAAGGAAACACGTGCCGTCATCATTGCTTTGCACAAAAAGGGCTTCACAGGCAAGGATATTGATTGCACCTAAATCAACCATTTATCGGATCATCAAGAACTTCAAGGAGAGCTGTTTAATGGTTGTGAAAAAGGCTTCAGGGCGCCCAAGAAAGTCCAGCAAGCGCCAGGACCGTCTCCTAAAGTTGATTCAGCTGCGGGATCGGGGCACCACAAGTACAGAGCTTGCTCAGGAATGGCAGCAGGCAGGTGTGAGTGCATCTGCATGCACAGTGAGGCGAAGACTTTTGAGGATGGCCTGGTGTCAAGAAGGGCAGCAAAAAGCCACTTCTCTCCAGGAAAAACATCGGGGACAGACTGATATTCTGCAAAAGGTACAGGGATTGGACTGCTGAGGACTGGGGGAAAGTCATTTCTCTGATGAATCCCCTTTCCGATTGTTTTGGGGCATCTGGAAAAAAGCTTGTCCGGAGAATTTGCATGGCAATTAATTGCAATTCATCTGATCACTCTTCATAACATTCTGGAGTATATGCAAATTGCCATCATACAAACTGAGGCAGCAGACTGAAAATTCATATTTGTGGCATTCTCAAAACTTTGCCACGACTGTATTTGAAAATGGCTAAAAGCAACATTGTTTGGGGGGAATGGCCTATTCAAAGTCCAGACCTAATCCCAATTGAGATGTTGTGGCAGGACTTGAAACAAGCAGTTCATGCTTGAAAACCCCAAAATGTTGCTGAGTTACAACAGTTCTGCATGCAAAAGTGGGCCAAAAATCCCCCACAGTGASGTGAGAGACTGATCAACAACGGTAGGAAGCGTTTTAGTCATTGCAGCTAAAGGTGGCACAATCAGTAATTGACTTTAAGAGGGCAAATACTTTCACACAGGCTTTGGGTGTTGCATAAAATAGAGGACTAATCAAATCAAATTGTATTTGTCACATACACATGGTTAGCATATGTTAGTGCGAGTGTAGCGAAATGCTTGTGCTTCTAGTTCCGACAATGCAGTAATAACCAACGAGTAATCTAACAATTCCACAACAACTACCTTATACACACACAAGTGTAAAGGGATGAAGAATATGTACATAAAAATATATGAATGAGTGATGGTACAGAACGGCATAGGCAAGATGCAGTAGATGGTATAGAGTACAGTATATACATATGAGATAATATAATGTTTATATTAGGGATGCCGTCTAAGCCGGAAGCCTTGCGAGGGTTAACACGTTTAAATGTCTTACTCACGTCGTCCACAGAGAAGGAGAGCCCGAAGTCCTTGGTTGCGGGATGCATCAGTGGCACTATTATCCTCAAAGCTGGCAAAGAAGGTGTTTAGTTTGTATGGAAGCAAGACATCAGTGTCCATGACGTGGCTGGTTTTCTTTTTGTAGTCCATGATTGCCTGTAGACCGTTCCACATATGTCTCGTGTCTGAGCCATTAAATTGCGACTCCACTTTGTCCCTATACCAACATTACGCTTGCTTGATTGCCTTGCGGAGGGAATAACTACACTGTTTGTATTCAGCCATACTCATCTTTCCATGGGTAAATGCAGTGATTCGCTCTTTCAGTTTCAGTTTTGAGCGAATGCCGCCATCTATCCATAGTTTCTAGTTAGGGTAAGTATTACTATTTGWATTTATTTATTTGACCTTTATTTAACTAGGAAAGTCAGTTAAGAACAATTCTTATTCGGTACAATGAGACAGCCTAGAAACAGTGGGTTAACTGCCTTGTTCAGGGGCAGAATTAAAGTTTTTTCTTTGGCAGCTCGGGGAGCAACCTTTCGGTTACTGGCCCAACACTCTAACCACTAAGCTACCGTGCTGCCTAGTGGGTAAAAACTCTCCAATACACTTCCTTATAAACTCACTCACCAAATCGGCATATAAATCAATATTATTTTCTGAGTCTACCTAGAACATATCCTATCGAGATTGGGCCGGGTGTGTATGTTGGTGTTGTGGGTAGGTAGCTGTGTGTAGTCGTGGGTTGGAGTGGTGGGGGGGTGTTTGAGGGCTGGTGCGTGGTGGGTGGTGTTGGTGTTGCGTGGGGTGGTGTTGTGGTGTGTGGGTGCGGGTTGCTATTGTTGGGGTGATGGAGAGTGTGTGTGGACTAGTGCTTGAGGGGTAGTGGTGGTGGTGAGGGTTTCGTCTGGGGTATGTGTCTCATTAAAGGTGACGCGAGACGATAGGTAGGTGGTGTGGTGGTGGGTTGGGGTGGTGGGGTCCATGCTAGTTAGGAGGGTGGGAGGGTTGGTGTGTGGTAATGTTGTTTGTTTGTTCCGTGGCGGGGTTCGGGTTTGTTGTGGTGTTGTTTCTTGTAGGTGGGTGGTGCTTGTTTGTTGGTTTGGGCCTGTTTGTGCGTGTTGTGTTTGTTGTTGTTTGGTATTTTGGTGGCTTGTGTGTTTGTGTGGTTGTCTTTTTCGATCTATTGGGGTGTGTTAGTTTAGTGGTGCGTGGTCTCGGTAGCGACGGCGAGAGGTTGCGTGGGTGGGCGGGTAGTGTGGTAGGGGTTATGTTGCTCGGGGTTTTGGGTAGTGTAGGTTGTGGGTGGTAGTGGTTTTTTGTGAGTGGTTGTGTGGTGCTTGTGTTGTGTATTTTGCTGATGTTGGTCGTTTGTTGTGCTGGGGGCTGTTGATGGATGGTGGTGGTGGGTTATGGTGTGTGTCGTACGTGATGTTGCTGTGGTTGCGGTGAGTGCGTGGTTTCGTTGACGTGGGTGTCTGTGGGGCTTGGTTGGTTGTTTCTGGTTCGGGTCGTTGGGTAGTTTGGGATGTATTATATTTTCGCGTGAGGCGGACGGGGTTGCGTGTTGGACGATGGTGGTGTGTGTGTGGCGTGTGGGTGTACATGGGGAATGTATAGTGGTTGGTAGGGTTGTGTGTTGGAGTGTTGGGGTGTGGATGTTGTTATGTGGTTCGTAGTGTGATGTGTGGTATGCGGGTTGTGGTGGTTTGCGTGGCCTGTCTGTG
Organism: Salvelinus sp. IW2-2015; assembly: GCF_002910315.2. Taxonomy (NCBI): domain Eukaryota; kingdom Metazoa; phylum Chordata; class Actinopteri; order Salmoniformes; family Salmonidae; genus Salvelinus; species Salvelinus sp. IW2-2015. Next base: position 23,985,669 of record NC_036870.1, read on the forward strand.
CGTGGCTCATGAGTCGAGGTAGGTGTGTTGCTTGTGGTGGTTGTGTGTGGGGGTTGCGATAGCTGGGTCTGTGCTGAGCTGATAGAGGGCTAGGGTGTATGGTCCGGTTTAGGTGTTGCGAGGGAGTGTGGGTTGTTGGTGGTGGTGAGGGTGCTGTGTTGGAGGCTTCTGGTTGTATGATGGTGTAGGGTTCGTGGATGCGTGACGGGAGTTGTGGTGGTGGAGGGCTAGTTAGTGATGGCATGTTGGCGGGTGGTGGGGTATAGCTGCGAGGTGAAGCTTATATTTTTGAGGAGAGTTGTATGTCGGTAGGGAGAGTTCGCGTGTGTTGGTGGTGGGTTGCTGTTGAGGGTTCAGGAGAGGGGGCGAGGGGTGTGTCAAGGTAGCGGTGGACGCGTCGGTGTAAGTCGTGAAGTGTCTCTGGAGGTAGGCTTCTTATGTGTGGTTTGGTGGATGGTTGGAGCTGGATGTGTGGGAGCGGGTGTATGGTGTATTCGAGGGTTGTGTGAGTTGTGCGGTTTGTGTGCGGGGGTGGGGAGAGGTGAGGGCGACGGAGGCGGTTGGTTGTGGCAGCGGTTTACACGTCTACTCGGATTTGTGTGAGGTTCGTTTGGTGTTGTTGGATAGGAGCGTGTTGTTCTGTCGTGGTGTGGAGTAGTCTGTGAGTAGGTGGTAGCATGTATCAGCGATGTGCGGAATCTGAGGAGTGTATAGGTGGGTGAGTGAGGTCGTGATTTGGTGTTTGGCTTGGTTGTGTTTGTTGTTTGTTTTGAGGCGTTGTATGTGTTGGTGGTGTGTGTGTGATTTGTGGAGGAGGAGTTGTGGTAGGGGGGTGTGTGGATTGGGATGTTGTGTGGGGGTGGTTGTGGTTGGTGTGGTATGGTGTGGGTTGGAGGGTGTTGCTTGTTATTGTGTGTGGGTGTTGGTGGGGTGTGGTTTTTTGGGTCGTGTCTATGTTTTGAGCTGGTTGTTCTGGTTGGTGTAGTCTAATTTGTTTCTCGGTGTGGTTGTTGGTCGTCGGGTTTGGATGTTCGAGTTCTGTGCGTTGGTGTGTGGGGTGTAGTGGGTGTGGTGAGGTGATGTGTTGGGGTCGTTGAGGGTTTAGGTGGTTGCGGTTTTTTAGTGTTGATCGTTGTTGTGTTAGTGGTGTGGTAGGTTTTGGTCAGATGTGTGCATGTTGGGTGTGTAGGGTTAGTTTGTAGCCTATGAGTGTGTCGTGCTGTGGGGGTTGGTGGGGTTGTTTGCTGGTTGATGGTAGTGTGTATGGAGGAGGTTGAGTTTTAGCGGTGAGTGGTGTTTGTTGTTAAAGGTGATGCTCGGGGATGTGGTGGTGTGTTGTTTGTGGTGGGACGTGGTAGGTGGGCGCCGTGCCCCTGGGCCCTGGGCCGGCCGTCCAGGCCGGTGTGTTTTGTTGTGGCGATGCTTCGCGTCCGTTGTGGTGATTTTGTGTTGTTGTTTTTTGGTTGTTTTTTTGGTTTCGTCCGGCGTCCGTCGTCGATTTTCGGTCGGCTTATTCATCCCGACGGTTTGCTGGTAGTGTCTGGGTTGGTTAGTAGTATGTTGTTTGTGGCGTGTTGTGTGTTCTAGTTGGCGTGGGGGTTGGTTTTGTGATTGTTCTGTTGCGGGATGTGAGATGGAGTCGGTGGGTGTGGGGAGGTGTGTTGTGTGGATTTGTTATGGTTGTGTTGCCGTGTGAGTGTGTTGCTGGCGCCGAACGGGGCTGGGCGCTGCGCGGTTGGTTAGGGGTGTTCATGTCCGGCGGTGATCGTGATCAAAACAATTTTGAAGTGTGGATTCCAATTGGTCAGCCCAGGGTTGAATAGTTCTTGTCACTGGTATATCCTGTTTGAGTTTCAGCCTATAAGACGTGAGGAGAAAAATTTAGTCGCGGTCAGATTTGCCAAAGGGAGGGCGGGAAGGGCCTTGTATGCATGGAAGTTAACTTCCAACTTCCTGTTAACTTCCATGTTAACGTGATCCAAGTGTATTGCCCACAGCAGTGCTACAATCAATATGCTGATGCTTTTGTTCTCAAATTTGCTTTCTTAAAATCCTCAGTTACAACAAATGCAGCCTCAGGATATATCCTTTCCAGTTTTCATAGAGTCCAGTGAAGTTCCTTGAGGGCCATCGTGGCATCGGCTTGAGGGGGATATACACGGCTGTGACAATAACCGACGAGAATTCTCTTTGGAGATAATATGGTCGGCATTTGATTGTGAGGAATTCTAGGTCAGGTGAACAAAAGTTCCTGTATRTTGTTACGATTACACCATGCGTCGTTAATCATGTAGCATACACCCCTGCCCTTATTCTTCCAAGAGAGACGTTAATTTCTGTCAGAGCAACACATAAAGAATCCTAGTGGCTATACCGACTTCGACAACATATCCTGAGAGAGCAAAGTCTCCGTAAAAACAGAGTATGTTACAATCCCGGATGTCTCTCTGGAAAACATCCCTTGCTCTAATTTCGTCTACCTTGTTATCTAGAAACTGGACATTGGCGAGTAATATATTTGGAAGTGGTGGGTGGTATGCACGCCTCCGAAGTCTGACCAGAAGGCCACTTCATCTACCTCTTCTGCGCCAAAGTTGTTATGGGTCGGCCTCTGGAATCAGATCAAATGCCCTGGGTGTTGGTGTGAACAAAGGATCTGCTTCAGGAAAGTTGTATTCCTGGTCGTAAAGTTAACATCGCTCTGATATCCAATAGTTCTTCCTGGCTGTATGTAAGTATGTAATAATAATAATAATAMATATTTTTTAGTAAATTATAGTGAGAACGTACACACCGTTTATGAATTCAACCATCAATTCACCATCAATGCTCTGTTGACTACAGCGAAGCGTGAAAACAGTGTCCTTTACATACACAGGAACTGGTGTTGTGCTCATAGTCCACCAATATGTCATGCAGATGAGCCATTGTTTACTTGAATGACCGCGCTGGATATTCATTCAGTCGTTCTGGTGGGTAGKTCCCACTAGGTAGGAATCAATGGTGCCGACAGAGAGGGTCGCCTCGCTTCTAGGAAACTATGCAGTATTTTGTTTTTTTATGTATTATTTCTTACATTGTTAGCCCAATATTCCATCAATATTACGTTATCTAATCAAAATCAATGTCTCTTTGGCATATGCACAGGATACAGTGGGGTGTATACAGGAATACGACATTGCATTGTATTTCATGTTTTCCCACACAGTGCCAACAACCCACACAGACTCACTCGTCCCTCCTGTCCCACTACCAACCAAGCAGAGTATCTCCAGTTTCTCTCTGATGAGACCATGGCCGTTAGGATGTTCCTCATCRTGTAGTGTAGCTGAAGGTTTAGGATGTTCCTCATCATGTAGTGTAGCTGAAGGGTTAGGATGTTCCTCATCATGTAGTGTAGCTGAAGGGTTAGGATGTTCCTCATCATGTA
>NC_036870.1:23995197-24017677 GCF_002910315.2 Salvelinus sp. IW2-2015
CATAACCTTCAGCTACAATACATAGAAGAACATCCTAACCCTTCAGCTAGCTACATGATGAGAACATCTAACCCTTCAGCTACATACATGAAGAGAACATCCTAACCCTTCACTGCTACATGATGAGGAACATCCTAACCCTTCAGCTTGCTACATGATGAGGAACATCCTAACCCTTCAGCTACACTACATGATGAGGAACATCCTAACCCTTCAGCTACACTACATGATGAGAACATCCTAACCCTTCACTGTGCTACATGAGTAACATCCTAACCCTTCAGCTACAACATGATGAGAACATCTAACCCTTAGCTACTACATGATGAGGAACATCCTAACTTCAGTTGCTACATGATAAGACATACTAACCTTCAGCTCGCTACATGAGGACATCCTAACCCTCAGCATACGCTACATGATGAAGAACATCCTAACTTCAGCTACTATACATGATGAGGAACATCCTAACTTTTAAAGCTACTCACTGATGAGGAACATCCTAACCTTCAGCTATCTACATGAGGAACATCCTAACCCTTCAGCTCACTACATGATGAGGAACATCCTAACCCTTCACGATGTTACATGATGAGGAACATCCTAACCCTTCAGCTACACTCACTGATAGGAAACATCCTAACCTTCAGCTACAACTCATCATGTAGCGCAGCTGAAGGGTTAGGATGTTCCTCATCATGTAACTTCATGGAATTGTCAATAAAAGCCTTTGACACTTATGAAATGCTTGTAATTATACTTCAGTGTTCCATAGTAACATCTGACCAAAATATCTAAAGACACTGAAGCAGCAAACTTTGTGAAAATTAATATTTGTGTCATTCTAAAAAAAATTGCCACAACTATAGACTTGATTGTGTGTTTTGGATCATTGTCTTGCTGCATGACCCAGCTGCGCTTCAGCTTCAGCTCACAGACAGATTGCCTGACATTCTCCTGTTGAATTCTCTGATGGAACCATGAATTCTGCTCTCTGTCTATTAAGGCACATCGTCCAGTTCCTGAGGCAGCAAAGAATCCCCAAACCATCACACTACCACCACCATGCTTGACTGTTGGTATGAGACTCTTAATGTGGAATGCTGTGTTTGGTTTTCGCTAGGCGTAATGGGACCCATGTCGATGTAAGAGACTGATCAACAACTACAGGAAGCATGTGATTTCAACATTGCATCTAAAGTGGGCACAACCAGGCTCTGGACAGATGCGGTTGGCTTCTGACGCTATATGCAGTTATTTGGAATAAACAGACTCAACATTAAGTTCAGATTTGTCAAGCTCAAAATATTAATTCAGGAAATTCTAATGACTAGACAACTCTTGTATTGTGGCCATCCATGGCTTCCTGTTTCACTGGGGTAAAAATGTTTTTTAGACTTTCATAAATCAGACATGGGTACAAAAATAACAATTGAAAACCCAAATAACACTTACCACTATTATGGCAACAACTACGAAAGTTTAAACGCACTAAACTTACCCGGTAGAGGACCCAAGTGTTTATTTTCGGAGGAAGATGGTTTAGCAGGCAAAATAAATTCCAWGGGCCACATCTTGGGGTCACCAACTCTCCAAATATACAATTAGATACAATTTCCATGCCAATATACTATTTGGAAGGGTTGCCATAAAAAAGGCCTTCATTGAGAGCAACCAAAAAATGTTAACGCCTGGAATTTGTTGAACGGCATTAGCACTTGGATTGGAACTAGGTGCTATTGTCACGTTGGTCATAATGATCGGACCAAGGCGCAGCGTGCGTAGAGTTCCACATCTTTTAATTAATAGAAACTCACCAAACAAAAACAAAAATAAAAAGCAGAAACGAAACGTGACGCTACTGGTKTGCACACAGGCAACTATCTGTAGACAAGATCCCACAAAGCACAATGAGGAAATGGCTGCCTAAATATGATCCCCAATCAGAGACAACGATAAACAGCTGTCTCTGATTGGAATCCATACCAGGCCAACATAAACCATTGATCACCTAGATGACCCACCCTAGTCACTATCACACCCCAACCAACAGAGAATAAACAGCTCTCTATGGTCAGGGCGTGACAGCTATGGTCAGATGAGACTAAAATAGAGCTGTTTGGCCATGCACACCAGTGGTGGGTTTGGCATCGAACGAAGGATTCATATACAGAAAATAACCTCATACCTATTGTAAAATATGGTGGTGGATCTTTGATGTTATGTGGCTGTTTTGCTTCCACTGGTCCTGAGGCCCTCGTTAAGGTCAAAGTCATCATGAATTCTACCACTTAGGAGGACATAAAAACCTTGTTGCCTCTGCCAGGAGGCTGAAACTTGGCTGCAAGTGGTTCTTCCAGCAAGACACTGACCCCAAGCACACATCAACATCCACAAAGAAATTGTTAATTGACCACAACATGTCCATTTTGCAATGACCATCTCAGTCTCCGGACTTGAACCCTTTTGAAAACCTATGGTTGGAATTGAAGAGGCCAGTCCATAAGCGCACTCCGAAGGATATCGAGAATCTGGAAAGATTCTGTATGGATGAATCGACTAAGAACCAACCCTCCCGATGTGTTCTGCAATATCATAAAACATTTTAGAAAAAGTCTCAGTGTCGTTATACAAGTAAGGGGAGGGTGCACAAAGTATTGAAAACAAGGGTGCCAATAATTTTTAGATTTGAATCATTTTTAGATTTGTTTTATTACTTGTTAAACAACATATTTTTCTCCAAGCAATTGTATTAGCATAAACTAATATAATTGTAAAAGTTGAGTGGACAATACAGCTCAGAATTTATATTTATGATTTTATACAGTATTTTTTGCTTTTCTTTAACAAGGGTGTCAATAATTTTGGAGGTGACTGTATACGAAGCAGTACGTACGGTATATAAATAAATATATTGTCACTTAAATGGGTCACGGCATGTAAGAGATGTTGCCACGGAGACAAGCATCTGCTCATCAAGTGATTAAGCGATATTGAAGGTGTGTGTCCCAAATGGCACCCCGTTGCCTAAATAGTGCACTACTTTTGACCATGAAACTTATGGGCCSAGGTCAAAAGTTGTGCACTATAAAGGGAATAGGGTGCCATTTGGGGCAAAGTCAGTGTTTCACCACAGATTATGAACTAGCACTGGAACACAGCGAGAGAGCATCATACATAACAACACATGCACATGCATGCGCACACACACGCCACTGTGTGTGTGTGTGTGTGTGTGTGCGTGTGTGTGTGTGTGTGTGTGTGTGTGTGTGTGTGTGTGTGCGTGTGTGTGTGTGTTTACTGCCTCTAAGTATCTAAATACAGTCATTTGAACACATTAGTGCTATAGTCCCATCCTGTCACTTTTGCTTTAGGTGTGTTCTCCCAAATATACAGTCCCCAATATTATATTTTTTACCACTCTGTCTATCTTCCACTTTGTCTCTTCACCTCCCTTCCTTCCACATATTAGATGTTCTCTCGCTCTCTCTCTTCACATTGCTCTCCCCCATATACTCTCTCTCCCTCGGTCTTTATCTTTCTCTCTCTCTCCCCCCCCCTCTCTCTCTCTCTCTTACTCAATTGAGCTATGTTTAATTAACTCTAGTGTCATCTTGTTCTCTGAGAGCAGAATCACTTATGTCTGCAAACAAGAACCCTTTAGAGTCTATTGATTCCTATAAACATGCACACACACACTATAATTGTATTTTCATAGCCATTCCTTAGAGGTAGACTCAGAAAAATGCCCTTGCCGYGAGCAGCACCTGAGATATTGAGATGAGCAATATAACAATACTTTTCTCTCACACAGTCACACAGTATCTGAGCATGTGCACGGGTTAAAAATGGACGCACTATATTGTTTACTTTCTGCATCTTCGTCATATTGCTGAGTCTACCTTTAATAGACTTCACACTGATATACATTTCAGCTTTAGCTTTCTCAGTGCTTCTACAATTGCAAATCACAATCAAGTGAGTGCTGGCCCTTTTTAAAACCTTATAAGACACAAGGATAATATTGTAGATCAAATCAAATCAAATTGAATTTGTCACAATGCCTTAACCACCAACGCTTTAAGAAGTTAATAAAAATTATAAAAAATAAGGGTTAATTAAAAAATAGCTAGGTAAAAATTTTTACATTTAAAATAAAAATAACAAATAATAAAACAGCAGCAGTAAAATAACAAGCAGAGGCAATATACAGGGGGTACCGGTACAGAGTCAATGTGCGGGGGCACCGGTTAGTCGAGGTAWTTGAGGTAATATGTCAAGTTTAAGTCGGAAGTTAACATACACCTTAGCCAAATACATTTGAACAAATTTTTTCAAAATTCTTGACATTTAATCCTAGTAAAAATKCTCTGTCTTAGGACAGTTAGGATCACTACTTTATTTTAAGAATGTGAAATGTCAGAATAATAGTAGAGAGAATGATTTATTTCATCTTTTATTTTTTTCATCACATTCCCAGCACGTCAGAAAGGTGGTACGCTAGATTCAATTTACTATTTGCTAGCATTGCTTTAAATTGTTTCACTTGGGTCAAACGTTTCGGTTAGCCTTCACAAGCTTCCACAATAAGTTGGGTGAATTTTGGCCATTCCTCCTAATAGCTGGTGTACTTGAATAAGTTTGTAGCCTTCTTGCTCACACACGCTTTTTCAGTTCTGCCCAAATGTTCTATAGGATTGAGGTCAGGCTTGTGATGGCACTCCAATACCTTGACTTTGTTGTCCTTAAGCCATTTTGCCACAACTTTGGAAGTATGCTTGGGGTCATTGTCCATTTGGAAGACCATTTGCGACCAAGCTTTACTTCCTGACTGATGTCTTGAGATGTTGCTTCAATATATCCAATCATTTTCCTTCCTCATGACGCATCTATTTTGTGAAGTGCACCAGTCCCTCTGGCAGAAAGCACCCCACAACAATGATTGCTGCACTCCGTGCTTCACGGTTGGGATGGTGTTCGTCGGCTTGCAAGCTCCCCCTTTTTCCTCCAAACATATATGATGGTCATTATGGCCAAACAGGTCTATTTTTATTTTATCAGACCAGAGGACAATTTCTCCAAAAAGTAGCCAGATTTTAGTCCCATGTGCAGTTGCAAACGTAGTCTGTATTTTATTTAGCAGTTTGGAGCAGTGGCTTGTCTTCTTGCTGTGCGCGGCCTTTCAGGTTATGTTGATATAGGACTCTTTTACTTGTGATATAGATCAGTTTGTCTTTGTACTGTTTCCTACAGCATATTCAAAGGTCCTTTGCTGTTTGTTCTGTGATTGATTTGCACTTTTCGAACCAAAGTACGTACATCTCTAGGAGACAGAACGCAATCCTCCTTCCTGAAGCGGACTAGACGGCGGTCCGATGGTTCCTGCTACTTGCGTTACTTATTGTTTGTAATAAGCGCAGTGAACGGTGGTACCTTCAGGGCGTTTGGAATTCTCCCCAAGGACGAACACAACGTGGAAAGGTCTGACAATGTTTTTCTGAGTGTCCTTGTCTTTTGATTTTCCCATGAAGTGTCCAAGGCAAAGAGGCACTGGAGTTGTAAGTACAATCCACAGTACATGTTCCAATTGTGACCAAGATATGTCAGAATTATGCCAGCCTCATCAGGACAGCCTCAAAGCCATGAAATCCATTTTCTGGAATTTCCAAGCCTGTTTAAGGCACAGTCGAAGACGTTAGTATGAGCATAAACTTCTGATGTACGCCGGGTCACTGGAATTGTGATACCAGTGAATACTTATATGAAGGATACATATCATGTCTGTAAACAAGTTGACAAATTACTTGTGTTATGCCTAAAGTGAGAGTGTGCCCTAGACTGAGGTCCGCGTTGCAGAAGCTATAGTATTGCTTCGTTGACAGGAATCTTGGTGGAGTGGTTTTGAAAACAGTTTTAATGACTCCAACCTAAGTGTATGTAAACTTCCGACTTCAACTGTACATGTAGGTAGAGTTAAAGAGACTATGCATAGATTATGAAAAGAGAGTAGCAGCAGCGTACTGGTTGGTTCTGGTTCTCACTTTACACAAACGTGTCAAAACAGTAGCTACAGTACAGAGAACAGTGCACTGACATGTAGTTGACAATTGGCACTTGGAAGTGACAGTGAGTGGATTGTTAGTTAGAGCATCCATCTCCAGATATGCAGGGAGGTGGGGTGAGCTCTAGGGAACACCCCATGTTTGGCTGTCAAAAGGGTGTGATTAGGAAGGATTTCCCCTGGGCTTCCACTAACACACACGCATACTGCACACACACGCACACACACACTGCACAGACACACACACACGCACACACACACTGCTCAGTGGGGGGAAAGAGAAACATTTAGAACACACCTCATCTAGTATGTCAGCCCATCCTCCCTTCTTTTGCTTTTATTTTATTTTCCTTTTAGTTTTCCATATGATCAGTGACTCCAGCAGTCACCCCCCAAGGAGCGCCAGATATTGGTTCATGACCCTTCACCTTTCAATAGAGCCCACTCATAAACAATACATTTCTCATAATAGTTTCTAATATGATCCTGTCTAGACTCAACCTATATCTCTGTCTGTCTTTTCAAAGAATATCCCTAGACTGTATGTTTTTCTGCATACTCAACTGTTAATAGTAACAGAAGTTTTGTAACAGAATGTAAATTCTGTTGTCATACCTCCTTAAAATATATTTTTTAATTATACTGTGTGTAATGAACACGATGGGCGACAGAGAGCTGGTTTCAAGAGCAGGGCGCAGCAGGCGTTTATTGTAAAGGACCACAGGAGGAGGCAGGTAGCTGGGTCCAGGGGCAGGCAGAAGGTCATACACATGGGGTCCAAAATGGCAACAGTACAGGCAGGGAAAAGACTAGTAACGTAGTCCCGGGAGATCAGGCATTAGGTTGACAACAGGAAATCCAATAGGCTAAAGTACAGGCAGGGAATAGGCAAAAGGCGTCATTAGTGAGGCAGGCCAAAACTATCATGCACGGGCGGATTTAATTACGGGAAAAACAGAGCYCCGACTAGAYGTGTCACAAAACAAACAATACCTCACAGTGATGGGGTGCAAAGAACTGAACTATATAGTGTGTGATAATGATGAACAGGTGATCAGAATTCAGGTGATTGCRATCTGGAGAGTGAGCGGCGTTCAGGGGATCTAGGTGTTTGAGAGTGTGAGTTGGAAGCAGACGTTACACTGTGATAATAATCAAAACTTGTATTCTATCGCTAAATCYCCAGCTGTTATAGTGTGACCTCACATCCATGACGACTCCTTGACAACCCTTTTATTCTGTATTCTGTGTATTGATACTTCTATCATTCGTCAATTTGCAAATTTACATCAATATGCCAATATAATTATAATTTCTTTGAACACTACAGGTCAGTTCAATACTACAGGGATTATAATGACCTTGTGTTGTAAGGACAGGGATCAGGTTCCTGTGTCCYTATTTCATCTGTGAAATTAGACAGGTCCTTCTGGACAGTTATAGTGGATCTGCATCAGTATTCAATGAACCCATCGATTAAACCTAATCAAGTGATTGATCAGAGTAACAATCTGCTGACTCAGGTGTTCTTAAGGACAGGCGGCTGCTAGATGTGTGAGTGTGTGTGTGTGTGTGTGTGTGCGTGCGTGCGTGCGTGTGTGTGTGCGTGCGTGTGCGTGCATGTTCGGATGGATGTCTTGAATGTAAAGATGTAAAGGCTTTATGGAGATCAACTCCCTAAAGTGAGAAGAGGTGGAGGGAGAGAGTTGTTAGTAGAGTCTACATCAATAATTATCTATAGTAAGGTTATGTTCTGGACACTATAGTAGGGTGTACATCTTACATTATCTACAGTAAGGTTATGTTCTGGAGACTATAGTAGGGTGTACATCTTACATTGTATGCTATAGTAAGGTTATGTTCTGGAGACTATAGTAGGGTGTACATCTTACATTATCTATAGTAAGGTTATGTTCTGGAGACTATAGTAGGGTGTACATCATACATTATCTATAGTAAGGTTGTGTTCTGGACACTATAGTAGGGTGTACATCATACATTATCTACAGTAAGGTTATGTTCTGGACACTATAGATGGTATAGCAACGTCTCTACTGCTGTGGTGGATACTCCCAGAGCAGAACATACATGATAATGTTCATTACACTACACACAGCACAACATAAATACTGAAAAGAGGAGAGGATGGGATGAGGAGAATAGAAGAGAATAGACTAGGGGAGGGGAGGAAGTTACGCATCAGATTAAATTATTGAAAAAAGGAGGAGGAGAAGTTGATGGGACTTGGTAAAGAGAGACTTAAGTAGGAATAAGGAAGGAAAGAGAGATGGACAGAAGGGTGGGGTTGAAGGGGAGTCAGTCAGAAGGAGAAAATATTGAATGGATGAAATATTGAAGAGAGGAGGTAGTAGGGAGGGACGGAACATCACAGGAAAGGAACGGAGAAAATAATTGGGATGTGGGAATAGAAGGGAATTGGGGAAGAAGAGATGAGAGGAAAAAGGGATGTGAGGATGAGATGAAGGGAGAGTAGAGGAAGGGGTGAATATTCCCCAGTGAATGAAGCCCATAAACAGTAATGGTATGGGTGTGGTGTGAAGTCACAGATAATATTTATCAGATGATAATACAAAGCAGGACATTCAAAGAGCTTGTCTTCTTTCAAGTGTCTTTTCTCTTCCCTCCTTTTTTGTAGAGATTAGAGTAGGATGCAATCAGTGCGATAGCTTTCAGCATACGCACACACACGCACACACGAATGTTGCTAATACTTCAATCCCTTGGATAGCAGTTTGTCAATTGGATAGATTTTGTGTACTCTGTAGACTCTTTGAAACAGCCTTTGTGGATTTTGAATGGCTTAGTTTGTGTGTGTGTGTGTGTGTGTGTGTGTGTGTGTGTGTGTGTGTGTGTGTGTGTGTGTGTGTGTGTGTGTGTGTGTGTGTGTGTGGCAGACTGGCTACTGTCGATTTAGCATGCACTTGGCAATATTCTTATTGAAGGACGGTAATTGCAATAGAATCAACCAACTAATGTCTGCAACACGATTCAGAACCATGGACAGCTACCGTAGCTAGCCAACGTCAGTGCATCGTCATGGCTGTCGAATGTGTTTCAATCCAAGCTTTAGCGTAGCAAGCATCTAACCAGTATACTATCAATGACAAGCCGTCCCAATGATAACGACTGCTTTGAAAATATAGCTTTGTAAAAATTTCTAAGGACAACGCGGCACTTTAAGATAACATGCTTCCATTGGGTATCCATTTTCATACGATTTTGCGTGGTTATTTGAAAGATACGAACCTTCGGGGATCTTTGTGGAAATCGCAAAGAACTAACAATTTCCGCTTCCGTCTGCAATTCCGCCAACCTGACCTGTTCGAAAAAACCACTCCCCTACTTAATAATCACGAGAACGTTACATTGTTGCAATACAATTAAACAACGTGGCAAATATGTAACATTGTCTCTATTGAGACATGAACATTACTGGTTTTGCTTCTTTGTTTCTTCACAAATGAACTGAATATTCTTGGAGCAGTCTTGAACTGTTTCTCATAAAGTATGTGGTTTATTGAGCATTTTCTGGTCTCAAAAGTATACATAAAACAGCTGTTTGCGCATATTACCAATGCCAATCTATGGGGAGCTTTGACACATCTAGGCCTATTGTACATATTATTGGAAGAGGGATGCTGCCTTAAAACATTGTGGGATGTGCGCAGGTCAATGCATCCATTGATGGAGCACAAACTGCCCGCCTCTGGAATCCCCATCACGTCATCCCTCTTGTGAGTAATATAGGGCCAGTCGCAAAAACCGAAAGGGAACTATAAGTAAGCCACAAATCAATTTAATTTACATCAAGATGGCGATCCGAGGGCGAATACGAGTCGATCCTTTGCGTTAAACCCGACGTCAACGATTATCCGAATACCACCGAGGCTAAAATCGTGAGGCGATTACAGGTAAATATAAAGGGTTGACCCATATTGGGGTGTTGGACAAAAACCACGTGCCGGTGGTTCTATCATGTGTCATAGGTTGCTGCATCGTGTGTGCGCCCATCTGTCTGTGCGCTAAGGGATGTTAACAGCAGGTCGACGTGTGTCTAATATTTGTTTTGCGTAGGCTACGACTCACTAATTATTCTGCTCCATTGCGTAATATTGATGTTACTCTCGCAAAGGCTGCAACTATTCAGTGCGGAGGACCACAGTGAATGCTATGATATGTTAATTTGCGCTGTGCGTTATCAGCATAGTTTTAACCAGAAAATGTATGATATTATCAGACAGCAAATTTAAATGGATGTATATAGGTGATAAGCCCTATAACCTTGGCTATAATACAAGGCTCCCCGTCATTACACCAGTTGTATTATGATAGTAAAATGATATACAAATAGCTCAAATAATGAAACCAATGTATATTAAAGGCATCTGAAACAAGCATCCAACTGCCAGGAGAAAGTGAGTCAGTTTCAGCAGGACTACTGTGTCAGTCTGGCCTATATGTGTGTGCCCAGTTTAACTGTAGTGCTAAATGTTTTAATTAAATTCTCTAAAACCATACATTATCTGATAGCATTAATTGGGGTGTATCTTCATATAGTCTTGCTTCAGCTTCAGAATTATAAGAACAAGCACATCTGCGGTCAATTCAGAATCCTCCATTATTGTACAGTACTATTTGTTACAAGCTGTCTAGAACAGTTGGAATAGGCACTGTTTACTGACCTTCTACCTACTCCCGTTTTGCCTTGTTATTTGGCTACCTCTGACCTGGATTCCTGTGCGGGCCAGCAGACTGGAAAGTGATTGCCCGCATTGTCAGGGCGCATGCGGATCACGGCGAAGGGAAATGGCCTACATTCAAACTGGAAGAACAAAAGTCTCAGGTGTGAGATCGTTGTGTGTGTTGTGTGTTGGTGTGTTGTGTGTGTGTGGGTTGTGTTGTGTTGGTGTGTGGTGTGTGTGTTGTGTGTGTGGTGTGTGTGTTGTGTGTGTGTGTGTGTGTGTGTGTGTGTGTGTGTGTGTGTGTGTGGCAGGCACAGTGCCTCTTTGTCCCAACATTGCTCATCAAGGCCCTTTCAATTAGTTAATAAAAATTAACTTATACAGCATATCTGTGTGGTTTATGACATGTGTTTCTCTTCCGATCCTGCAGGGGAGCTGTTCGCTCAGGCCCCTGTCACAGAGTATCCCGCATCGCAGAAACTTGAAACCGTAAGCTTACTCCAGTCGCTAACTTTGTCCTGCGATACAGAGGGGGGGCGGGGTGACAATGGTAGTGTGTATAGGGGTGAAAAAACCCTCACTGTGCGTTCATAAGCTATGTCAGCCTTTACACAAGTCATATAGTGCTTGTCAGCCTCCTTTTAGCAGGTTTTAGTACTTTCATCAGTCATATGGCAAACATCTTTTCTCTGGTATCACAGTGCGCTCATAAGTTTGTCAGCTCTCCTCAAATGTAAATTCACTTCTACACTTACAGTACCAGTCAAAAGTTTTGGACACACCCAACTTATCAACCGGGTTTGTTCTTTTATTTTTGACATTTCTACAATGTAGATAATAGTGAAGGACTATGACATAACACATATGAATCATTATGTAGTAACCAAAAAGTGTTAAAAATTCAAAATATATTTTATAATTTGAAGATTCTTCAAAGTAGCCACCCTTTGCCTTGATGACAGCTTTGCACCACTCTTGGCTTTCTCTCAACCACCTTCACCTGGAATGCTTTTCCTTTATTCTTGAAGGAGTACCCACATATGTTGAGCACTTGTTGCTGCTTTTCCGCTGTGGTTAGCCATTGGCTGGGATAAGTGCCTTAGAATTTAAATAGATTCCTGACAGGTTGTCACCACAAGAGCACCTCACACCTCCTCCAGCTTCACGGTGGGAACAACACATGCAGAATAATCCGCTTCACCTACTCTGTGTCTCACAGAAGGGGACACAGGCAGTTGAACCAAAATCTCAAAATTGGACCCATCAAGACCGAAGACAGATTTCCACCAGTCTAATGTCCATTCCTCGTTTTTCTGGCCCAAGGAAGTCTCTTCTTCTTATTGGTGTCCTTAGTGGGGTTCTTACAGCAATTTCGACCATGAAGGCTATTCACGCCGTTCCTCTGAACAGTTGATTTGAGATGTGTCTTACATGAACGCTGTGAAGCATTTAATGGGCTGCCGTTTCTGAGGCTGGTTAACTCTAATGAACTTATCCTCTGTAGCAGAGGTAACTCTGGTCTTCCTTTCCTGTGGCGGTCCTCATGAGAGGCCAGTTTCACTCATAGCGCTATAAGATGGTTTTTGCAACTGCCTTGAAGAAACTGTCCAAGTTCTTGAATGTTCCAGATGACTGACCATGATCTTAAAGTAATGATGGAACTGTCAATTTCGTATTTGGCGGTATGGAGCGTGGCTTTTACCAACTAGGGCTATCTTCTGTATACAAATTGGCTATCTTCTCAAACGCATTAGTGGAAAGAAAATTCCACAATTGAACTTTTAACAAGCACACCTGTTAATTGAAAAAGCATAGAGAATGCTCAAGGAGGTGTGCAAAGCTGTCATAAGGCCAAAGGCGTGCACTTTGAAGGGAATCTCAAATTAAATAAAATATATTCTTGATTTTTAAACACTTTTTGGGTACTTAACATGAATTCCAATGTGTTTATTCAAGTTTGATTTTCTCACTATTATTCTTCAAGTGCTTAAAAGAGTAAAATAAAGAAAACCCTTGAATGATTAGGTTGTCCAAACTTTTGACTGGAACTGTATGTCAGCTCATGTCAATGGAACCATAGCACTATGTCAACCTACTCTCTCAGGCCGCAGTGCGTTTATTGGTGTTGGATCGGGACAGAGGGGACTCTTTGACTCACGTGCTTTTGCAGGACCACTTTAAGTAAGTGATGAAGGGGCACCCAACAGTGTGACTGTCAAGGCACTCAAACATTGGCGCTTCACCATACTCCCACTAATAACAAACACACGGTACTGTGTCTGTTCTGCAGCATAAGTTGCCAGCCAAAAACAACGTGTCATGAGTTTGCTTGTTTCCAGATGAATGCAGTTTTCCAAAAACAGCTGATGTTAATTGCTTTTTTCCTGTGGTCAGTGCAGTCAATATTGTGTGTGTTACAGGTGGGTGAAACAAGAAATAGATCAGCAAAAAACCTCAGGGGCAGCTTTAGGACCAAAGCTGACTGGATTTAAAGACGACAAAACCATCACCCTTTAATATTGGTAAAGGACCTAGCCACAAGTGAACCTAGCACATTCTTGTAAAATTGTATTAACAAAATTTCCTTGCCCTTGCCGCTTGCGTCTTTTGGGATTGGCATTTGGCTTTTCCACAGTATTCCTCAGAATTCCAATCTTTTTTTCTCTTCATCCTTTCTCTCTTCAAGCCAAGGCAAAAAAGGATAACCACGCCCACGGGGCAGGTGGCTCGGTCTCCTACCCGCCGCCACCAAAGGAAAGATGGCCCCTCCTCCTTCCTCTGCCTTCCTCCAATCACAACACAGGCATTCAAACAGGGAGGCTCAGATCCAGGTATCCAGCAGTTAAAACTCTCAATAAAGCCTTGGAAACTTCTCTTATAGCTAAATAAACTTTGATTGGTAAACTACATCTATACCACATTAGTGGATTCGGTTATTTCAGCCACTCCCGTGTGCTGACAGGCGTATAAAATCGATCACACAAGCCATACAATCTCCATGACAAACATTGGCAAGTAGATTGGACCCGAGTATGACTTTCAACGTAAGCACCGTCAAAAGGATGCCACCTTACCAACAAGTTCAGTTCGTCAATTTTCTGCCCTGCCTAGAGCTGCACTGGTCAACTTGTAAGTGCTGTATTGTAAGTGGAAACATCTAGGAGGAAACACCGCTCATCGCGAGGTGGCTTAAACCACACAAGCTCACAGAACGGGACTGCCGAGTGTTGAACCGCCGTAGCACATAAAAAAAAAATCGTCTGTCCTCGGTTGCAAACACTCACTACCGAGTTCCAAACTGCCTCCTGGAAGCAATTGTCAGCACAAGAACTGCTTCATCGGGAGCTTCATGAAACGGGTTTCCATGGCCGAGCTGCCTCACACAAGCATAAGATCACCATGGCACAACTGCATGCGTCAGCTGGAAGTGGTTTATAAACGGCCAGAATTGAAGCAGTGTTAAAGGCGCTGCTTTTTCATGTCCGGGCGTTAGGCCCAGATCGTCTCAGTGAAGGAAATCTTAACGCTACAGCATACAATGCATCTAGACGATTCGTGCTCCACTTTGTGGCAACTGATTGGGGAAGCCCTGTCTGTTCAGCATGACAATCCCCCCCCCCCCCCCCCCCCCCCCCCTGCACAAAGTGAGATCCATACAGAAATGGTGTGTCGAATTTGGCGTGAAGGAACTTGACTGCCTGACAGACCCTGACCATCCAACTCCATTGAACACCTTTGGCATGAATTGGAACACCGACTGGAGCCAGGCCTAATCGTACAACTCAGTGCCCGGACCTCACTACAACTGTCGTTGCTCAATGGAATCAAGTCCCCACAGGCAATGTTTCCAACATCTAGTGGGAAGCCTTCCCAGAAGAGTGGAGGCTGTTATAGCAGACCAACTCCATATTAATGCCATGATTTTGAAATGAAATGTCTGACAGGATTAGTGTCCCTTGTAGTATAGCTTTTGCCAGTGTAGTGTAGCTTTGATTGTTCATTTTCTCTCTCTCTTCTCCTGTCGTGTGTCTCTCTCTCAATTCCAAAGGGCTTTATTGGCATGAAAAACATGTTATCATTAGTGTATTCACTTGCTTTGGCAATCACAAATGAACATTAACATAAACACACAAATATTCAGAATTTCTCTCTCTCTCTAGGCGTTTGCTAGATTCTGGACAGTATCTAACTCCAAACACTGGGTCCAATCATCCAAAACCCCAGCCAGTGACTTTGGCGGCCGGAGACTTCTCCTCTCCTGCAAGCTAACTTGTAAACTGTCTGTGACGGAGCTCATTTTAGCTTTTTTTCTTGTTATGCTATGACATACTGATATATGCTGATATACTGTTATACCAGCATCTGCTATGAGTTCAGTCAGCCTGTTAAAAATAGTCTCTTTTATCTTAAAAGTTCGCCTCCCTCCAACATTGCGACAAGAGCACACGCCGAATTGGGCCATTTTGAGTCCACATCATCGCCTTTTCATTGGTCTCCATGGGCTGAACGCCACTCTCCCTCCCGCTACAAACACAATCAAAGTAAACTTTCCAGAGCGACAAAGAGCACCATGCCACATTACAATCTCCTCTCAAAGTAAAATAATAAAAGGAAAAAAGATATTCGGATGATTAATGCAAAATCTATTGCAAATATTCAATATTTGGTCATATGAGCTTCATGGTAGCGTCTCAATATATTCCTATAGGCTATGATATAGGATCTTCACGTGCAGCAATGTTACAGTGCTGTTTTTCTTACCCGGCAACAGCGCCCTCTTTTAATGTTTACCTAAACATCCCACATGCTGGAATTTTAGAGAGGGGAACCCATAGGGAACCCATAGGGAATGACAATATTTCCATACGGCTCTTCCCCTCATCATAATAGGAACACATTCGTAGTAAATAATTGTGTAAAGGAATTGCTCAGACACTCGTCCAATTTTGTTTCGCCCCGTTCTCCTCAGTGTGCAATCGTTCACTCCCCCTCAATGATAAAAAAGCATATGGATGAGGGAATCTATATTAATTCCTTCATGATTGCATGCAAACTATAGGCTATTTTTGAGAGAAGGCGGAGAACCGAATAGGCTCATATGATGAACTTATTCTGCTTTCCATTGTACTGACTGCCTCACGCTTGGCCTGTTTAAAGAGCGAAGAGCATGTATTCTTGTTAACTATTGCTGCAGAGGACTTGACACAGCCCTCTACAGTCCATTTGTAAGTAGTAGTTTGATAGTGTACATTTGGATGAAAAATGGTGAAAAATCCTACTTGTAATGACAGAACATACAGTTGAAGTCGGAAGTTTTACATATACCTAGCCAAATACATTTAAAAAACTCAGTTTTCACAATTCCTGACATTACTCCAAGTAAAAAATCCCTGTTAGCGTCAGTTTAGGATCACCACTTTATTTGAAGAATGTGAAATGTCAGAAATAATAGTAGAGCAATGATTTATTTATTTCATCACATTCCCAGTGGTCAGAAGTTTACATACACTCGAATTATATTTGGTAGCATTGCCTTTAAATTGTTTAAAAAATATGGCATAACTGAAAAAGGGTGTGAGCAAGGAGGCTCCAAACCTGACTCATTACAGCAGCTCTGTCAAGAGGAATGGGCCAAAATTCACAAAACTATTGTGGGAAAGCTTGGGAAGGCTACCAACTTCCCACAATAATGGGTGTTTGTGAATTTTGGCCCATTCCTCTTTGGCCAAGTCCAAAATTCAGTGTAGCCTTCCACAAGCCCCACAAATACGTTTGAATTTGGCCCATTCCTTCTGACAGAGCTGCTGTAACTGAGCAGGTTTGGAGCTCCTTGCTCACACACGCTTTTCAGTTATGCCCACATATTTCTATAGGATTAAGTCATGCTTTGTGATGGTCACTCCAAAAAACTGACTTTTGTCCTGAGCCATTTGCCACAACTTTGGAAGTATGCTTGGGTCATTGTCATTTGGAAGACCCATTCGACCAAGCTTTAAAATCCTGACTGATGTCTTGATGTTGCTTCAATATTTATCGCATATAATTTTCTTCATCATGATTGCCATCTATTTTGTTGAACTGCCACCCAGTCCCTCCTGCAAGCAAAAGCACCCCCACAACATATGCTGCCATCACCATGCTCCACGGTTGGGATGTGTTCTTGGCTTGCAATCCTCCCCGTTTTTCCTCCAAACAAACAATGGTCATTATGGCAAAACAGTTCTATTTTTGTTTCATCAGAGCAGAGGACATTTCTCACCCAAAAAGTACGATTTTGTCCCCATGTGCAGGTGCAATACCGTATCTGGCTTTTTGATCTGCGTTTTGAGCAGTGCTTCTTCCTTGCTGAGCGCTTTCAGGTTTTGTTGATATAGGACTCGTTTTTACTGTGGATATAGATACTTTTGTACCTGTTTTCCTCCAGATCTTCACATGGTCCTTTGCTGTTTTTCTGGGATTGATTTTGCACTCTTTTGCACAAAGTACTTCATCTCTAGGAGACAGAATGCGTCTCCTTCCTGAGCGGTATAGGCTGTGTGGTCCCATTGGTGTTATACTTGCGTACTATTGTTTTGTACAGATGAATGTTGGCGTTTGGAAATTGCCTCCCCAATGATGAACCAGGACTTTGGAGGTCTACAGTTCTTTCTGAGTCTTGGCTGCATTTCTTTTATTTTCCATGATGTCAAGCAAAGAGCACTGAGTTTGAAGGTAGGCCTTGAAATACATCCACAGGTACCACTCAATTGACTCAAATGATGTCAATAGCCTATCAGAAGCTTCAAAGCCATGACATAATTTTCTGAAAATTTTCCAACTGTTTAAAGGCACAGTCAACTTAGTGTATGTATCAATTTCTGACCACTGGAATTGTGATAAGTGAAAATAATCTGTCTGTAAACAATGTTGGAAAAAATGACTTTGTCATGCACAAAGTAGATGTCCTAACCGACTTGCCAAAACTATAGTTGTGTTAAGAAGACATTTGTGGAGTGGTTTGAAAACAAGTTTTAATGACTCCAACCTAAGTTATGTAAACTTCCGCCTTCAACTGTAGTCGTAAAACTAATTGATATTCGCAAAAGTGCTTTTCAATGTTTAATTTGTATGAGTTTTAAAAGAGTAGGCCTGGATGCCAGATGCTTTGTCGACCTACATCTCCTCCAATCTGCAACCAGCTGTGAAATGATGATTGTCTAACGCAGTGTAATATAAATGTCTAAACAACTGCAGCTATGTTGTCGAGATGTTGCTGTTGTATATTGATGAATGCTGTTGGGATTGAATAAGTCGCCTAATGTCAAATGTTTGTTTACCTTCCCCAGAACATTGTTTCAGATGGCTCTGTCATTCCATAGTTACTGTAATTTCAACCAGACGCGTACTTTTAGGTTTTATTGCCTGGGTCGTCATTACTCAGGACATCTGAAAGTCGGCAATAAAAAACCTTCAACGAGTCGTGTGGTCTTTGTGCCTTCTTATGATGATGCATGGTAGAAAAGTAGACTTGGATTAGGAGGGTCAAAAACTAAAGTAATTACATAAGTCATTTTCCTATCTCCAAAATATGACGTTTGTATTTGTTATATTCACTGTTCATGACGAGTGTAACAGTTCTGCCTTTTTATGTATCAACGTTCCAAATTGTTTGAAAAAAAACGTGCCTTCCAAAAATTCAAAAAAGACATTTCCAAAAAATTAGACATTTAATTATTGGAATGAATATTACATGAACATGTTAAATAGTTAGTGTAACTCTCAACTGTCTACCCACTAGGGGACAGCCCAACACTGACCACCAACGGAGCCACTTTAACTGCTTTAGTACATGCTTCTGCTTTTTAACGTGCCACTCCAGCCTCAGTACAATCTACTCACACCTACATATTTACCAGGGACTTGCAGGCAAGCACAGGCAGGACTCCGATTCCCACGAAATACCCTGACATTATCTGGAAGCACGAGGATGATAAGTTAACAGACCCACCGATTCGTCAACAAAATACCAAGTCTGACACAACAGGGTCACCGGTGGACAATGGCACAGGGACATGAACGCAAAGAACACCTTGACAGACAGATTGATAAGACTACAAGAGCCAGGCAGAGGCAGAATAAAAATGAAGAGAGCGAGTCGTGAACGAGAGAGAGAGATGTAGAGAGACAAGGGCGTTCAGCCGTGACTCCCAGACTGGTTGCTGGTGATGCACAGTTTTACATTACCATTTTAGTCATTTAGGCAGATGCTCTTATCCAGAAGAAACTTTAAGGAGCCATTAGGGTTAAGTCCTTGCTCAAGCGGCACGAACGAACAGATTTTGCACCTAGATGACTCCGGATATGTTTATAGTTTGACAATTTTTTTTAAATCTCAAAATATGATGTTGAAAGTTAGATTGTATTTTGTTGTTTCGGCTGTTCATTAAAATTAGACAAGCTTTACCTTCAAGGTGTGTACTGTGTGCTCAAAGGTGTTAGGAAACATGGCTTCCCAAAACAAACGTACAAAAATGAGGACACGATTTAAGAATTAAAGTTAGTACATCTCTACTTCCTAATATCCCTTGACAGGAAACCAAGCTATGTCAAAGCCAGGTGACCTTTCGGGCTTTACTGGCCCAATGCCCTCTTACACCGGCCTCAGGCTACCTGCCGCACTTGATCATGACCAGGCAATCGACAAGGGGGTTAGCCCCTAGCGTTAAGGAATCACTTGGGCCAGTAACCCAAAGGTCACGGTTTGACATCACTTCCTGGCAAGAACGACGTAGCACGGTAGTACCTGAAACGAGGAATTGTCGCTGGCTGATCGACTCTCGCATTGCTGGGCCCTGTTAGCATTGCGAAGAGAAAACATAGACGCATATGAATGGGACAACAAGAGTAATGAGAGAGGATGCGAAAAAAGGAAACACGGTACCGGTCTTCCACTGAGCCTCGTATCATATCTCTCTCCATTTGAAAAGAAGAATTTGTTCTTAAACTACTTGCCTTTAGTTAAATAAAGAGCTAGAATAAAAATTCCCCCTCCCGTCCCTGGAATTGTCGTTCCACTGATCAAATGGCAACACGTGCTCATACACATGTACTCATGTCTGAGGAATGGGGCTTGCTATGCTATTAGTCTGTCATGCTTTGAGATTGACCACACTGAAAATACCAAAGGTCTGACCAAGCTGTCAGTGTCAAATATCTGTAACATTTTTCACATTTTCAATGGATGAATTCAGCCAAATTGGAAATTGTAGCATATTTGTTTACTTAGATCCACTGTCTGTATGGCCACAAGAAAAACTGCAATCCATACTTTGGTTTTGTTTCAACTTAGCCACTGCCACCAAAATGGCTGATATTAGCATTTTCTAACCCAAAAGCCACCAATGGCTGATATTAGCATTTTCTAACCAAAAAGCCATGTAAGTCAATGTTCCCCAGTTAGCATTGCTTTACAGTTCATGCACAAATCATCCAAAAGTAACTTAAGTTTTGAACTAAAAATTACCCTTCAGCGATTATATATGACATCAAATTTGAAGCATGCGAAACTGGACTTACACTGACATACATTAGACAAGTTGTTAATATTATGGTTGGTGGCAGTGGTTAGTTGGTGACAGAGGGATGTGCCTCTTAAAACACAATTCGCACTTACCTAGGTTAGTCTATCTGCCAAAAACAGTTTGGGTATAAATGTGCGGTTCGCTTACTATTTGATTTAGGTGTTTCAGAGCCCCATTCATTCTGAACAATATCCTTGAAAACACCTTTGAAACAATATTATAAAAGATAGACACCGTCAATATCCACAACCGGGGACGAGAGATGCAGGACGTGTCGGGGCGGAGGTAGGTGGATCTGGCGAGTAGCGGGAGGAGGCAGGGATCGGGGTGATCCAGGATGCGTGGCGTGAGGAATCGTAGAGACGCCCAGATAGACAATGTGAGACTGGACATGACATCGATGCATCGACCGATATGTGTTGGGCAAGAAGATGCAGATTGAGTGCCGCAGATCGCAGGTGTATATAGATTGGTTAGGTACAAGATAGCCTTTGGTGAATTTCCTGGCTAATGAAGTTTGTATTATGATTGAGGAGGTGAATATGATAGCGCGGGCAGTTATGCTTAGAGCGGAATTTAGACGTGAGTGAGTGTGTGTGGTAGCCCTAGAGAAATCGGGAGACATCGAGCAGGGAATGAAGGAAGGGGGGAGGTGGTGGTCGGTGAGGGGCGTTACGTGTCTGGTAGGGCGAGATGGAGGTGATCGCGCCGCGAAGGGCGGGGGAGATTGGGGGAGAGGATGGTGACAGACTTGTGGGCTCAAGAATGAGCGGGGGGAATGTGACCGACGTGATACGGGACCATCTCGGCGGCTCAATGAATCTGAACCGGAGGACGCGGCCCTGAGAAGGGGGACTACATGAACAACGTAGCGCTACCGAAGAAGCCGAGCAGACTGACGTCGAACAGGAAGACGCGATACGAGTAGCGCGGATTGGCGGTGGATGCCGGCGCGTAAAGGTACTCGGTGATACAGGCAGGTGGACGGCTGGAGATAGCATCGCACGGGGGATGTCGGCGCTGCGGATTTTGAACGCGCTTCCGGCGTAGGGAAGAGGGGATGGAGGGAGGGCGATTACGCATACGTAGTCTGCGGATCGGACATAGCCGTGTGGCCGGTGTGTGTGGTGTGCGGGCAGAAGCGTCTGGGGATTACTTGCTACTGGCTTATTTCTTTGTACGCCCCTCGTTGTCTAAAGCTATGTAAATAATTGCTGCGCACGGGCAACGCCTTCGAAGTAAGTATGACACAAGTGGGCAAAACCGGATGATACGGGGCGCCATCTAACAGAGAGAAGGCAGAAGGGTGGCGCAGATGGGTATAAAACGAGTGGGAAAGTTGGATCATCATGGCTTCTTCATCGTAGTGCACTCCTTCCTTCCTCTCTGGTGGGAGGGCATGCGGTGAAGGCCGGGAGTTCGATGAGCAGATGTCATCACAGACCGAGAGGCAGTCGCCCCGATATCCTGGACTTTGTGACATCGGATGCCCAGCGAGGAGAAGGGAGCCTAGGCACAGGTGAACGGAGAATGAGTCGGGTTGAGATACACGGGTGTGGCCTCGTAGTGGTGGTATAAAGCTATGGCAGGACAGGGAAACTGTAGGTAATTGAAATTGGAGAGGGTTAGTCTAGAGAGATGCAGTGATACTCCAATGCGTGGTAGCTAGCCGATCAGGAAATCAGATTCAGAATCAAAACGTAAAAATAAAGGAAGATTCAGAGGAGATATGGGAGGGATGGGGGATCGAGAGCATTGGAGGACGAGAAGCAGAGAAGAGAAGAGAGAGTTGGCGACAGGAGGACGAGATGAGGTAGGAGAGGAGGTTTTGGGACAGGATCAGGACGTGAGGCAGATGAGGAGATTCGGGGGACAGAGGGTACAGAGAAGGAGCGTTTGTGAGGACAGAGGAATGCATGGAGATGAGAGAGGTTTTGGGAAGAGGGAGCTGGAAGGAGAGAGGTTTTGGGACAGAGGACGAGAGGAAGCGTTTGGGGACCAAGCGGAGGGAGAGAGGGTGTTGGGGACAGAGATACGAAGAGAAGAGGTTTTGGGGGACAGAGACCGAAAAGAAGAGCTGTGTTTGGCGACAGAGGACCGAGAGAGAGGTTTTGGACAGAGGACGGAGAGAGATGTTTTGGACGACAAGTACGAAG
>NC_036870.1:24017702-24020045 GCF_002910315.2 Salvelinus sp. IW2-2015
AGAGGTTTTGGGGATAGAGGATGGATGTTGTGGCATCTAGTTCTGACTGAGTGATATGTTTACCCCTGTCAGGTAGCTAACGCTCCTCTCTGTGCCTCATCTGTCTGCACCGAGCATGTTTCCCTGACGCTGGTGGCCATGGAGACAATGGCATGGAATGTAGGGCACAGCCCCAGTCGTCTCCCTTCCGCTTAACAGGATCATGATTATGGAAAAGATAACAATTCAATTTACTTTGGCATAACTCATAACCGTCTTCTCCCTTTGGCTAACTGACTAACTAACTAACTGACTAACTAGCTAACCAACTAACTTCAGACTAACTACATAACAGCCACAACATTACCCTACATAACTTTCTAACTTATGTTAGAAACCATCAGCTGCTTATCCCCATAACTTGTGAATGTAGCAATATAGTGGAAAGTAGGTTAGGTTGACCCAAAGGGCCAGTTGAGCCTTCCCTTATATCTAGAAAACCATGCACAAAGTAATCATGTGACCAAATATTTAGGAAGAGGGCATAATTTCATGTAGTCTGTGGAGGAAAGAAACACATGGAAAATGTGGTATGCAATTTAGGTCCAAAAAACACATTTTCACAGAGTCAAGTTAATGTATTGTGTTAGAGGTATAAGACGCTTGTTTCTAAACCAAAGTAGGTGTCACGAACGTCGTCAGGGAAATGACCGGACCAAGGTGCAGCATGGTGAGCATACATTTTCTTTTAATGTTGAATGTGTCGCCAACAAAACAACAAACAACAAAAACGAACGTGAAGCTGACTAGGGCTATACAGGCCACTAACACAGACAACTACCCACAACTAACGTGGAAAACAGGCTGCCTAAGTATGATTCCCAATCAGAGACAACGATAGACACCTGTCCCTGATTGAGAACCATACCCAGCCAAAACATAGAAACTGAAAACATAGAAATAAGAAAACTAGAATGCCCACCCTAGTCACACCCTGGCCTAACGAAAATAGAGAATAAAAGCCTATCTATGGCCAGGGCGTGACAGTAGGTMATTTAAAGATTGTTTTATACATCAGTTGGAGTCTCTACAAGCTACAATATGAGATTCTAAACCTAGCATGAAAGTGCTTCCTTGTAGCTCTGGGGCCTAATAAAGTCAAAATGTTTGCCTTGGGGTAAGTTGAGCCAATGGCCATGGTGTTAGTTGAAATTATGATGACATTTAGTCTGTATTTTTGCAATGTGTCATGCATAGGAGCTCAAGATAGTGCATTTTCATTGTTACAGAGCAGATGTCATCATGCCCGTGTATAGAAATATAAAACCAGCAGGGGTCTAGCCCTCCTTGAGGTCATTGAGAGCAGCCAAGGAAGTGAGAGAAGGGAAGAAGTCAAGTTGAGGTGCAGCAAGGGATGAAAATATAGACTGAAGGACTCTGAAGAGGTACACTGACAAAAAATAAAGAAATAACATGTACGTACCTGTGTGTAAGGAAGGCTATGATAGAGTAGCGAAGGCACACACGTCTAATCTGATGACATGGAGTCTGAGCGCGCTAAACTTTTCCAGTATCTCGCTGACCAGTTTCATGGGCTTAGTAGCATCAAATTCAGAGAGCTTGTCTACACATTGGCACATCAAAACAACATCCCTCTCCCAGACAACTGGTCAAGTAATGGAAGGATAAGTGATATTGTACAGAGATATCTACAGTTGAAGTCGGAAGTTTACATACACCTTAGCAAAATACATTTAAACTCACAATTCCTGACATTTAATTCTAGTAAAAATTCCCTGTCTTAGGTCAGTTAGGATCACCACTTTATAAAAAAAAATTGAAATGTCAGTATAATAGTAGAGAGACTGATTTATTTCAGCTTTTATTTCTTTCATCACATTCCCAGTGGGTCAGAAGTGTACATACACTCAATTAGTATTTGGTAGCATTGCCTTTAAATTGTTTCWCTTGGGTCAAACATTTCAGGTAGCCTTCCACAAGCTTCCCACAATAAGTTGGGTGAATTTTGGCACATTCCTCCTGACAGAGTTGGTTTAACTGAGTCAGGTTTGTAGGCCTCCTTGCTTGCACACACTTTTTCAGTTCCGCCCACAAATGTTCTATAGGATTGATTCAGGGCTTTGTGATGGCCATTCCAATACCTTGACTTTGTTGTCCTTATGCCATTTTGCCACAACTTTGGAACTATGCTTGGGGTCATTGTCCATATGTAAGACCCCATTGCGACCATGCTTTAACTTCCTGACTGATGTCTTGGGATTTTGCTTCAATATATCCACATAATTTTCCGTCCTCATGACGCCATCTAATTTGTGAAGTGCACCAATCCCTCCTGCAGCAAAG
>NC_036870.1:24020070-24022379 GCF_002910315.2 Salvelinus sp. IW2-2015
GGCCTTTACAGTATGTTTTCTGTGAGAGCAGCTGGTTACACAATATCTGTGATGGATGTATCTACCACTACGTGATGTCATGTCGGAGCCCTGGGTTTTTTTCTATCTTCGTAGCGCATCAGGCAGCCTGTTTGTTTTTAAACTTGTTGGTTCATCTGTCTTTAATGCCAGCGCTCAATGGTTTGTGTGCTTTAATCTAAAAATACTCTGTATCTTATGTTAGAGAGAAGCGTGATCGCTAGCCCTCCGCTTTATCTGAACGTCCAGTTTACTTGTTGGTGTATCGTACCGGAATCAGTGTACGCACTCACGATATCTGGAGCCTGTTGTTGTTCTATTTGTACATCAGCGCAAGCCTCGTTCTGTTCGCATTGTATGTATCCATTCAGCCATCGCCAGCAGCAGCTGGTTTGTTCCCTATTGTCCTCATTGGCATGTATTTAGGTTTGTGGTCTATTCCTGTTCCATTAGCGATTACCCCTGTTTTTGTGTTTCTAACAAACTTGGCGTCACATATGCCAGGCCTGTCGTGGTTGCTTACATCTTCCGTACCGTCATCTGCAAATGCCGGTGTTTGGTTCTACACACCCACTCCATAGTCTAACACCTCTACAGCAGACTCACCCCCCCGCATACACACACGGCCTCGCCAATCGCCTACCCAGTCCCCGCCGCGGCTCCGTCCTAGCGCTTCAATCAGGGAGACGGAGACCGCCGTTCCTTATGTGCGCAGGTACTACGCACTCATGAGTGGACAGAGTTGGAACTGTATCTTGTTTGTGCAAAAAGGGCGTGCACTCTGAATGGTGCAACCTCTGTCCCCAAACACACTGGCATAACATCTAACTGGACTTCGGTGATGAGATCATGCCTCTCCCTGACGCGATTCGCTGACATCAACCCTCGCTCAGGAAATCAAGGGGTATCGGGGCGCTTCGCGTACATCCAATCCAATCCTCTTTTATGGCAGAAATGTCATCTGCCTGGTTCCTGATCATAACAAAAAAGATCCGCGAACTGTCATATTCGGCTAAATCGTGCTCATTCTACAATAGACCTGCTATGATTGGGTTACTGTTTTGGATGCAATAAACAAAGGCGGGAGGCTTGCAACGCGAGAACGACCACATCCAACTCGTTTCCGCGCGGCAAGCATCTAAACTTTGCGGGTGTCTGGTGCATCCAAGCAATACATGTTTATTGAGATGGTTGTCTATTTGAACATAGAAATAAAGCAACTAGAATGCCCACCCTAGTCACACCCTGGCCTAACCAAAATAGAGAATAAAAGCCTCTATGGCCAGGGCGTGACACCCATGGTGTTTCTACTTGTATACAATTGTTTGTACAGATGAACATGGTACCTGCAGGCGTTTTGAAATTGCTCCCAAGGATGAATCAGACTTGTGGAGGTGTACATTTTGTTTTCTGAGATCTTGGCTGATTTCTTTTGATTTTCCCATGATGTCAAGCAAAGAGGCACTGAGTTTGAAGGTAGGCCTTGAAATACATCCACATCCACTCCAATTGACTCAAATTATGTCAATTAGCCTATCAGAAGCTTCTAAAGCCATGACATCATTTTCTGGAATTTTCCAAGGTGTTTAAAGGCACAGTCAACTTAGTGTATGTAAACTTCTGACCCACTGGAATTGTGAAACAGTGAATTATAAGTGAAATATTCTGTCTGTAAACAATTGTTGGAAAAATKACTTGTGTCATGCACAAAGTAGATGTCCTAACCGACTTGCCAAACCTATAGTTTGTTAACAAGAAATGTGTGGAGTGTTTGTAAAACGAGTTTTATTGACTCCAACCTAAGTGTATGTAAACTTCAGACTACAACTGTACGTCTCGTGTCTGTTTACGGACATAATCAAAATCTCCCTATCCCAGTCTGCTGTCCCCACTTGCTTCAAGATGTCCACCATTGTTCCTGTACCCAAGAAAGCAAAGATAACTGAACTCAATGACTATCGCCCCGTAGCACTCACTTCTGTCATCATGAAGTGCTTTGAGAGGCTAGTCAAGGATCAAATCACCTCCACCTTACCTGACAACTGAATGTATAACTGAATGTAGGGATACACCCCCATTCCATTAAAAACTTTGACCTACCTGCACCATCACTCACTGTCACAGGACACCAACACACACTTACCTCAAGGTAGCTTACCCTGTCCCTATGCTCAACCTACCCTGTCCCTATGCTCAATCTACCCTGTCCCTATGCTCAACCTACCCTGTCCCTATGCTCAACCTACCATGTCCCTATGCTCAACCTACCCTGTCCCTATGCTCAACCTACC
>NC_036870.1:24028460-24031187 GCF_002910315.2 Salvelinus sp. IW2-2015
TCAACCTACCCTGTCCCTATGCTCAACCTACCCTGTCCCTATGCTCAACCTACCCTGTCCCTATGCTCAACCTACCCTGTCCCTATGCTCAACCTACCCTGTCCCTATGYTTAACTTACCCCATACCTGGATAAGTTGTGTTGTTGTTCCGTTTTCAAAACGGTTATATTTAAATTAATTCGGATTATTTCCAGGGATTCCCAACATCCTGAAATATATGTAGATATCTTTGTTAGAAATAATACTATGTTTTGCGGTAATGCTGAATATGAAAAATGGACACAACATACCCAACTCTCCCCTACCTTTCCACTTGCTGGCATCATTACAGTAGCAACATGTTACAGCTACAACTGTATGGTTAGAGAGCTTCAACTCTCTTAGTTCTCCTTCACCTTGGCTGATGAAACAACACTCACCACTTCAACCTTATGCCCCGGACTACCTACAGCTGTGTATTAGAGCCACTACCAAACAACACCCCTTCTCTCCTCGGGCTAAATTGCCAGAAACATTATATGAAGAAAAGAAAGATGAGGGAGGGATAGAAAGACAGAGAAACAAATAGAGAAATATATAATGTGTGTGTGTGTGTGTGTGTGTGTGGCAGACTGATTACTGTCTACTTGGCTTTTTCTTTGGTGAACCCTCTTGTAAAGTTTATTATTGCTGGCTTAGTAAGTAGGACACAAGCAAAACCGGTGACAGAGGGAGGGAGAGGGGTGATAAAAAGTGGGAATGGAGTGATCATTTTTTCAGTGGCTCCTTCCTTCCTCTCTGTGGGGTGTGACTGGTGCCAGCGGGAGAGGTAGGGAGTGATTGAACGGTGTTGGCCTCTAGGGTAAAGTAGGCAGGAAAGAGGATGAAGATTGGAGGTATAGAGAGGAGTGATGCGGAGAAATCAGAAAGAGAGATTCAAGGGGGATGGGGAGCATTGGGACAGGAACAGAGAGAAAGAGAGAGGTTTGCTTCCAATCCTACCCTGCCTCTCTCCTCTCCTCTTCCATTCGCTTCTCCATCGCCATTCTCCTCTCTCCCTTCGTCCCCTCATGCTCAATTTTCTCCTCCTTGCTCCCCTCATGTCTTCAATTTCCCCTGTCCTATGTCTTCTCATCTCCTCTATCTTCTCTCGCTCTGTCCCTAGCTCTCTCCACATCCCTACCATGGTCCTCCTTTGCTCTTAATCCTACCCTGTCCTCATCGTCTCAACTACCCATGTCCTCTTACTGCTTAACCTACTCCTGTCCCTATGCTCAAGCCTACCATGTCTCTATGCTCCTCACCTTACCCTGTCCCTATGCTCTCTACACCCTACCCTGTCCCTATGCTCTCCAATCCTACCCATGTCGCTCCATGCCTTTTAACCCTACCCTGTCCCTATGCTTCCAACCTAACCTATGCCTATTCTATGCTTCCAACTCCCTATCTCCCCTTGTCCCTCATGTCCCTCCCCCTCTTCACACCTACCATGTTCCTTCTATGCTCAACCTACCCCTGTTCTCCTTATGCTCAACTACCATGTCTCTACTGCTCAACCTACCCCCTCGCTCCTTTATGCTCAATACCATCTCTTATGCTTAACCTACCCCTGTTCCTATGCTCAACTCCTACCAATGTCCCCTCTATTTTCTCACTTCCTCATACTCGTTCAATCTCCTGCCTCCCTATGCTCAGTCCTCCTACCTGCTCCCTACGTACTCCCATATTTACCCTTGTCCCTACACGCAATTTAACCCCTTCATTTACCCCTGTCCGTAGCTCAATTTACCTCAAACTTTCCCTGTCCTCCCTTCATGCTCTCAAATTTCCCCTGGTTCCCTATGCTCAAATTTTCCCTCCCTGTCCCTCATCCTCCAACCCTACCCCTGTCCCTTGCCTAACTACCCTCGTCCCTATGCTCACGCCTACTTCACTGTCCCTATCGCTCAACCTACCCTGTCCTATGTTCCAACCTCCACTCCTTGTCCATACTGTCCTCCTCACGCTAGCCTGTGTGCCCTATGGCTCAACCTATCCCTGTCCTATGCTTCACTATGTTCCCCACCTCAGTCTTCACTACCTGTCCTCAGTAGTGTTTAACTTACCTCCCATACTGATAATGCTTGTCGTGTTGTGTCCGCCACGTTTTCAGAACGGTTATATTTTAAATAATTAATGTCGGGATATATTTCCCAGGGATTCCAACATCGTGAAATCATGATAGAATATCTTTTCGTCTAGAAATACAATTCACTCATGCTTTGTTTGGCGGTAATGTGCTGAATATGAAAAAATGGACACACACATACCCGAAACTCCTCCTCCTCTCTTTGCACTTGCTGGCACATATTAACGTAGGCAAGCATGTTACAGAGCTAGCAACTGTATCTGTGGTTAGAGAGCTTCAACCGCTCGTTTAGTTTTCCTCCTCTTCTACCGTTCGAGTCTTCGTATGAAACAAGACACTCACCGACTTCTATTACCTTATGCCTCCGGACTGACTAAGCGTGTGTGATTAGAGCCACTAGCGAAACAACACCACCTTCTCTCCTCGGGCTAAATTACGCCAGAAAACATTATATGAAGACAAAGCACAAGATGAGGTCGAAGGGATATGAAAGGACACGAGAAAACAAAGTAGGAAATATATAATGGTGTGTGTGTGTGTGTGTTGTGCTGTGTGTGTGTTGTGATGGTTGTGTGGTGGTGTGTGTGTGTTGTGTGCTGTGTTGCTGCTCGTGGTTTGTG
>NC_036870.1:24039482-24046719 GCF_002910315.2 Salvelinus sp. IW2-2015
TGTGTGTGTGTGTGTGTGTGTGTGTGTGTGTTCTGCAGTTAGTATAATGGCGGTCTGTTTTAATGCAGGTCAGGGCCTCCCTGCCTGTTTTAGCAATATCTCTTCTCCACAGAGAGAGAGAAACAATAGAGATCGAGGTAGAGCAGAGACAAGAATAGAGAAAAGGGATGGGGAGAAATAAAGAAAGAGAGAGGTGGGGGAATAATAAAGAGAGATAAATAAATAAGGATGAAAAGAGAAAGAAATTGAGTTAAAAATAGTGAGATGAAGAGGAAAACAGAGATGTGATGGATGTGACATCACTTCCGTATGACAGACTGGAATATGACAGACTAGTTTCAACTGACCACTCTGACACACTGACACTGGGGATATTTGGCATTAGAAGGGGGATTTAGATTCCATCTATTAGACCTGATGTCTGTACCGCTCCTTGTCATTTCACTGTGGTTCTTGTATCAGGGTAAGCACTAAATCGCTAGCTGTCCCTTCTTTTTATTGATTTTTTTCTATAAAACACTCTTGCGTTATATGGGCGCTGGGATTGCACTTTTACTGTCTGCTATCTCCTGCATTTACTGCTCTGCAGTAAAGTTCCTATGGAACTCTAAAGGGCTGTTGTCATTGAAGTTGGTCCCTAACCACAGATCTAGGATCAGATATATATGTTAGAGGGGTTGGACAAATAGTATCTTACACTGTATCAATAGTTAGGGGCTCAGATCGTATAGAAGAGACACATGGCTTATGTATTGTGCCATATTTATATTTCTACTTCGGACTACGACATTGCTCGTCCTAATATTTATATATTTATTAATTCCATTCTTTTACTTTTTAGATTTGTGTGTATTGTTACATATTACAGCAATGTTGGAGCTTGGAAAACAAGCATTTCGCTACACCCGCAATAATATCTGCTAAATATGTGTATGCGAGCAATATCATTTGATTTGATTTGATATTTAACGCTAAGGTTGCCCAATATTGGACCGTGAGTTCCTGTCTCAAACAGATAGACACCTGCATATTTGCCTGATATTTGTTGTTTATATGTTGACTTTCATTAACAGCAGTAACAGTATAAGGGTTAGTCTACTGTATATACTGTAGAGGTGTTGGTGCTTCAGCCCTCCATTTCTCCAATATGTCAACCTGGCACCTTCCATCACTGCTTAAGCCATCCTGGTCACGATGTGTTTGTGTGTGGACATGTTTAACTATTCTTGTGGGGACCAGAAGTCCCTACAAGAATATTTATATCCCCCCTCTCTCTCTCCTCGCCCTCCTCTCCTCCTCCCCTCTCCTCCTCATGTCACCTCCACTTGCCGTGCGTTATCTACGACTCAATACCTATCAGATTCTCCTACGCCTGCGGTTCTCCTAGCGTCTCTCCCTTGAGGTCTTTTCGTTAGTTTGTCAGTTTAGTCGGTTACAGGCGACAGCTTCTCCTGCGGTGGATGATGAAAGGAGCAAGGAGAGTCAGAGTTTAGGAGGAGGAGACTGTGACTTGGCA
Source organism: Salvelinus sp. IW2-2015 (assembly GCF_002910315.2). Lineage (NCBI taxonomy): Eukaryota > Metazoa > Chordata > Actinopteri > Salmoniformes > Salmonidae > Salvelinus > Salvelinus sp. IW2-2015. The sequence goes on from NC_036870.1 coordinate 24,040,999, forward strand.
GGCAAGGCGATGACAACGAGAGATGATAATCACAGAGGCTACTAGAGGCATGTGAGTCATACGAAGAGGCTAAAACTGACAAAAAAATAGAAATAAATGTACGTACGGGCTTAGCTAGATCAGTAAGAGAAGGCTAAAGGGTGATAGCAGTACAACGCACGGCGAAGGCACACACGTTCGTCTAATCTGATGCACCAACGATGCGAGAATCTCGAGGGCGCGGCTAAACTTTTCGGCAGATTATCTCGGCTGACGGGCAGTTTCATTGGGCTTAGTAGCAATCAAATTGCAGAAGAGCTTGTCTACACATTGGCACAGTTCAAAACAACATCCTCTCCCAGAACAACTGGTCAAGTAATGGAAAGGATAAGTGGTATATTGTAGCAGAGATATCTGACACAGCTTGAAGTCGGAAGTTTACAGTACACCTCAGGCAGAAACCAACCATAAACATTTAACACACATCACAATTTCCTGACAATTCAAGGTTAACCATCCAAAGTAAAATTGCGCTGTCTTAGTCAGTTAGGAAAATCAACCGACTCACACTATCCAAAAATCAAAGAACAAAAAGATTGAAATGTCAGTATACAACACACAGACACACAACATCACACAAGTAGAGAGCACTGACTTTATTTTCAGCTTTTTATCATCTCTATCATCATCAACACATATCCACCAGTGGGGCTACACACACACAACACACCACTTCTGTACATCTATCAAAATGTATGAAGTGTAACATCACACCTTTTATGTAGGGACGTTATTCTTGGTTCCGCCATCGAGATGGAGTCACGATTTAGCATTGTTCACTAAATTGTTTCACTTGCGGAGACATACTTGATAGCAATTCTTAAGGGTAGGATCGCTCTTAACGCAATTAGCATTCCGAAGACGAGGGATTTACAGCTTTGGAAGGGTTTGACATGAATTTTGTGTTGGAAGAGATTGCCTCCCTTGAGAAGAACGCAAAAGTATCGGTCTCAGTATTACTTTGAGTACAGGTTTGTAGCCTTGGGCACGCATTCGCTATCGCCCTTCATTTACAACACTCGTTGGTTTATCTTCAAGTTCGCGCTCGCTAAAACAAATGTTCTAGATATGGAGTCACATATTAATTGATTCAGGCTTAACATAGAGATTGAGATGGACATATCAGGGTGCCACAATTTTATATTGCACGCGTGTTCTAGACTTTTGGGGTCTCAGTACCTTAATGGGAAGTCAGCCCGGTTTATTAATATTGGGCAACCTTAGTGTGCTCAGACATCACTCAAAACTATTTTGAGAACAAAATTGATATGCTTTGGGTCACTATACACATAGTTTAGTCGTGCAGTATTTATGTAATATTTAGGCAGGGCGTGTCCATTGGCGACAATGCCTTATTTTTGCTCTCTAACTTCTCTGAACATTGGATGTTCTTGGGTGGAATATTTGATCTTCAATATAATATCCCCACAATCATTTAATATTATACCAGAAATGCTACGATTTGGATTGAATTAGCATATATTTACAATATTAGTGAATATGCTGAAGGCAAGTGGCTAAGTCACAGAGCTAATAATTATTCATAACCTATCACTAGCAATTGAAGCAATTGTCTACTTCTTCTATACCGATCTGACAGCCCCACACTAAATCGTATGTCTGTATGCGCACGCGTGGTAGATCCTATTTTCTGCCAACCCTCTACATATATTCTGATCCTAGATCTGTGGGTTAGGGCGACAACTTCAATGACACAGCCCTTTAGAGTTCCCATAGGAACTTTACTCAGAGCAGTGAAATGCAGGAGATAGCAGACAGTAAAAAGATGCACAGTCCCAGCGCCCATCATAACGCCTCAAGAGTTTTATAGAATAAAGACTAATAAAAGAAGGGACGGACGCTCTGGCACAGCACTTTAGTGCCTCTCTACTTCTTTATTCAAATCAGATAACAATAGAACCACAGTGGAAAATGAGTCAGTGAGCGGTATCTAGGACCATCAGGCTACTAATAAGATTGGGCATATTCTTATAGTTTACATCAGCCTCTAATAGCCAGATATATCGACGTACATATTTTCTGAGAATGAAGTCTAAGCTGGGATCTTTCAGTTTGTGATAACACTCACGACTGTGCTATGTGAGTAGTCCAGCTGTTGACATATACACGTACGTCGTGGTGAAGTTGTGAATAGTCTATCATCTATTGGCCACATCTCTGTCTCTCGTGTCTTTTCTAATGCGCGAGCGGTAGACTAGTTTTAACTCATGTGTCTCTCTTTCACTCTGTCTCTCGCTGCGATGCGTTATTCTACTTTTCAGAGCTCTATTCGTTTAGTTATTCCCACCTCTCTCTTTCTTTTATCTTGACTCCTATCAATCCGCGTTTATCTCTCTTCATTCTTCGTTCTGTCCTCTACTGCTTGCGATTATCATGTATAACTCTGATTTTTCGTTCTCTGTCTCTGTTTGCGTAGAAGACAAAGCATATGTCTAACAACGGTCCACGGTGTGGCTGACCTTGTGCTAGTAAACTCGATGTACATCGCGGAGCTATATTATAGAACATGCATGTAATAAGCACATCACACATTTATCGCACACAAAAGTACATTCATACTGCTCAGAGACACGAAACGCGTCTAGCCTTCCTGAGGCGGTATGACGGCTGCGTGGTCCGCATTTGTCCGGCCGTTGGAAAAGAGGACACCAAGGTGGCATCACGCCGCATCGCGCTAGAGCGTCAACAACGACCATTTAACTACTCCACACACAGCTCACTCTAACCATCTCAACACAAACAACACACGACACAACGCACACACGAACAAAAACAATAACACCACAAAAGACACACACACACAAACACACGATCAGAAGATAGAAGGCTATGTGCCTAAACAAAGTCAAGCTTCCCCAAAGACAGGTGGAAAAAAAGGGCTAACCTAGTAGGGTCTACTCACCACCATCACAATCAGGAGATAACGATTCGCACAGTGCTCTGAATTGACAACCCACATCCCGGCCAACACTAAAGAAATGAGAAAACATAGAAATAAAGCAACTAGAATGCCACCCCACTATTAAGTTATACACTGCTATATTGTTTTTTTCTGGTCTTCTTAATCCCATCCTCATCCTCTCTCCCTTGTTGCCTCTCTCATAATCACACTAAAATAGTGTATGAACTATAGAGAGCATTCTATGGTCTGAAGCGCCGACGGTGGGAGAGACAGCGGTGGTTGGGTTCTATGGTTAGTGGCTCTAGAGATAAAGTTATTCTAGCTTGTATACAATTGGCTTTGTTTATGGGGACAGATGAACCATGGTACCGTGGGCAGGTCGGTTTTGAGGAAGGGTATGAATGTTTGAACGTCGGGGAAGGGAGTTGTGTTTGAATTCATGACATTGCTGCAGTAAGGGTGTGAGCGGATTAAATCTAAAGGTTAGTTGAATGAGAGTCCTCTTTAGACGCATAGATTTCTTTGAGTTATTGTATGTCTCGGTTTACATGATAAGTGTCAATTGGCGTTCAAAGGGAGGTCAAGCTAGAGTTTGGGTGCAAGGATAGCAGAGTGGGAAAGGTAGGGGAGAGGTTTTGGGTATGTGTTGTGTGCATCCTTTTGAAATATTTCACCCAATCCACACTTACACTCCACTCCAATTGACTCAAATTATGTCAATTAGCGCTATCAGAAGGCCTCTGAAGCCTTGAACATCATTTTTCCTGGAATTTTCCAAGGTGTTTAAAGGCCCGGTGTCAACTTAAGTGTATGTAAAACTTCTGACCACACTGGAATTGTGAAACAGTGAATTATAAGTGAAATATTCTGTCTGTAAAGCAATTGGTATAGGACAATATGACTATGTTGTTCATTGGCACAAGAGTAGATTGTTTCGACTATACATCAGACATTAGCCATTATAAGGCGGATGGTTTATGGAGCTCCCTTGGGAATTTAATCAAGAAATGTGTGGAGTGTTTGTAAAACGGGAAAGTTTTATTTTATTGAATTATACCCACGGAGGTTAGATAAATAGACTAGAGACTCATAGAACATACAAACTATGTTCCAACAGGGTCTCGTGTGTTACTGGTTGTAAAGTTTACACGGGCTGGAGAGGACCATCAAGGTAGGGTACTTTGCAGCTATCCCACGGGTAATCGGCTACAGGTGGTGGGCTGCTGCATTCCAGCGCGACAGCGGGTATGGTTGAGCAATTGCTTGCAGAGCATGTCGTTAACAGGTCTGAGCATTTGTTACGTGGGACAGTACGCGTAGGGGTTTTGAAACACGAATATAGCAAAGATAACTGAACTCAAATGACTTGAGGTGCACGCGTAGGTTTGAGGATAGGGGAACAGGGTAGGTTGAGCATGAGGGACAGGCAGTAAGGTTAGGCATAGGGACAGGGTAGGTTTGCAGGATACGGGACATGGGGAAATGTGAGCGATACGGGCCAGGGGAACTCCTCGAGAGGCATACGTGAGACAATCACTTCTGTCATCATGAAGTGCTTTGAGGAGGGACTATAGTTGAGATACGAGAGAGTCACAGTTGTGCATAGTCGCACACGCTTACGGCGGGTATGAACATTGAGGTCAATGATGTTATCAGACATTACTGAAATGGTAGAACAGGGATACACCGGCATGTTCCCATGGGGTTATAAAAACTATTTGAACGCCTCTAGGACCCACGGCTGCACGCATTACAACATTTGTACGCGGTAAATGAGGTCGTTCACAGGGAGCACGAGGTTAAATTGAGCCCCAGAGTCAGGGACACAGGGTAGGCTGAAGCAAAAGGGGGGAGGTTTTAAGGTTGAGATGAGGAACAGGTCGGCTTAGCTAGGTCAAGGTAGCTTTACCCTGTGGAATGCACTCTATGCTCAACCTACCTGTTCCCTAGGAAAGTGTCTCAATTTCATAAGCCCATTAGTCCGCAGGTTGGTTAAGTCGTCATCTAAGCGACTCAAAGGCTTGCTGTTTTCGCAAGTACTGATGCTCAACCTAAGCACGACATGGTAGGTTGAATGCGCATCTCCCTAGGGAACTGCTGGGTAGGCTTGGCGCATCAAACAAAGAGACATGGGTAGGACCTACCCTGTTGAGTCCCCCTATGTCTCAACCTAACCCTGTCCCTCTGCTCAAGCCTACCCTGACTCCTATGCTCGAAGCTATCCCTGTCCCTTTCTCAAACCTAAGACCCTGCCCCTATGCTCAACTAACCTGTCCTACGGGTGGCTCAATTTAACCTCTGTCCCTTAACGCCTCAATATTTATTTACCCTGTCACTGGCGTAATGCTCAGAAGTGTGGTAGGTTAAAGCATTCTAAGAAGAAGACATCCCTGTCTCCTATGCTCAGAGGTAGGACCTAAAAGTTGAACCAGAGCCCATGTCCTCCTTAAGCGCATCAATTTAATACCCGACTGCTTCCTATGCTGACAATTTCTAACGATAACCGCTCAATTTGAACAGGGAAGGCGTAGGACCTGGAGCATAGATACTCACACTGGGTAGGCGGTTGAGCATGACAAGGGGCGCGGACAGCTACAGGTGACCAGCTCCGGGTAGGTCTATGCTTAAGAGGCAATAGCGGATGATCGACCATGGTTTGGGCGAATATGATGGGTAGGGTTTGAGGTGGGCCATAGGTGGAACAAAGGGTAATAATAACAATAAAGCTTTATTCACAATTTATTTTTATGTCTGTTAAG
>NC_036870.1:24046744-24052316 GCF_002910315.2 Salvelinus sp. IW2-2015
AGGTGCTTTTTGGGGAGACTGAGCAGCAGGCATGCCTCTGCGAAGGAGAGTTTTTGGAGTGTTGACGATAGATGATTTAGAGAGTATTCGAGTTTTGTTTACCGGCGGTTATTGGAGATTTGATACTCAGCATGACTGGACGCGGAGGAGAGAACAATCTCAATGAAACCTATGTGCTCATGCCCGACTGTGAACGGAAGGGACCAACCATCGGGTACCCACCTTCCTCGTTGGCAGTCCTGGAGAGAGATGATCCGCAGAATGGACGAGACAGCCTTTGATTTGTCGGAGAGAGGTCCAGCTGTTGCCAGGGTCGAGGGCAGGACCAACAGAGAGACAAGAGGAGCGGTGGTTGAGACGAGGAAAGAGAGAGCTTGCAGAGGAGGAGAGGAGAACGTGAGGGTCCGATACGGGAGCTAGAGGGGACCGAGAGACGGAGAGAGAGCAGGAGGAGAGGACGCTCTAGAGCAGGGAGCCCCACCAGCCACAACGAGGGAGAGAGAGCGGAAGAGATCGACGAAGGACTAGGGAGATGAGTCGATGGAATCAACCGCCAGAAGACACAGCACGTGTAAATCGAGTGGATTGCGAGAGTGCCGAGAAGGAAGGCAGCAGAGGAAAGGACGGACTAGAGAGAACTCAGAGGGCAGACAGGAGTAGACTAGGACACCTTGACGCGAGATGAGACCTGAGCAGACAGGACGCAGTGACGGAGCACGGAGCGCGATTTCGAGGAGAGCAGAGACGAGAGAGTGGGTAGAGACGAAGGAGGGAGATTGCCTATAGAGGAGAGACAGAGAGAATAGTGATCGCATCGACCAAAGCGTAGTCTCTGAGAAAGAACAGAGACATGTCGAGATGTCGAGCTCGAGGTGACGGAAAAGCGATACAGACGGAGACCCTCTCACAGAAGCCTCAGCGATGCCATCCCCAGGCCTCATGCCTGCCTCTCGAAGAGTGATCAGAGAGGAGATCTCCCCTCTCTCTCACTGTGAGAGAGAGTCTTGTTTTCTTGTGTCAGGGCCTTCCCTTTGTGATGTGGAGAAGAAGGCAGAGAGGAAAAGACGGGTGGGAGGAGAAAGAAGAAGAAGAGAGGTCGAGAGAATAGTGAGGGGGAAGAGGAGAGATAGAAATAAGGATAGAGATTGTGAGTTAGGGGAGAGAATTGCTGGAAGAGGGAAAGAACGACTGAGGTGAGAGGAGAGACGATACGAAGACGAAAGCGGACAAGGGAGAGAGAGCGGAGGAGAGTGAAGAGAGGGTGGGAGGAAGAGAGGAGAGGCTAGGGAGAGAGAGGGGGAGAGAGATGGGGAGCGAGAGGGAAAGAGAGAGACGGTGATTGAGAGAGGAGGAAGGAGCGGGGAAGGAGAGTGGCGGATCTGGAACACAAGCTATTAGCATTGATACACACAACAGGCATACACAACACAGAACCATTACATCACACAACACCACACGGCAGACACACAAAACCACGCAGACTACACACAACAACACAACCCGACCGACAGCGACAACCGAACACACACACACCCACAGGCACACACACAGCACACACACAACACAACACACACCACACACAACACACACACACACAGATCATGTACAGAGGGAGATAGAGGAGTGACTCGGATGAAGTTATAGGGGGAGGGGGAGGAGGAGAGGGGGAGGAGGAGAGGAGAAAATAGAAAACATATACCACTACTCTGGTATCTCCAGTGGCAAGTAAAGGATTGGGTTTCTTGGTCAACTAGGTGAGCCTCAGTTGGTAGAGCATGACACTTGCAATGCCAGGGTTGTGGGTTCAAGGACCAGTAGGAGAAAATGTATGCACTCTCCACTGGAAGTTACTCTTGATAAGAGTGTCTGGTAAATGAATTAAATGTAAACATTTAAATTCTAGAATACGGTGGATTCCAAGAGAGAATAGAATGGAATGTAGAGGAACGGGATAGAATAGCCTGCGATAGGATGGAATAGATCATCATAGAATAAGCTTATCCTTACAAGTAGCAAGATAACCACACTAAACCTTATTTGTTTTTGGAACCTCCAGTCAACACATCACTAGAATGGACATTACTTGGCTATAGAGTTGAGCTGTTGACTTACTGATTCTTCATCTGTTTAATTGTCCTCGTTCTCCTCCTTCCTTATCATCCTTCCTCACATGGTTCATCCCTTCATCTCACCAGGGGAAAGCAGCAGGGAGCACATCTGACTGTCCTCCTGTTCTAGATCCGTCTGATACCTGTCTGCTGCTGAGCCAAACACAACACTGTGTGTGCATGAGAGGGAGAAAGAGAGAGAGGAGGAAGAGAAATGAGAGAGGGAGAGAGAGAGAGAGGAGGAAGAGAAAGGAGAGATGGAGAGAGGGAGAGAGAGAGAGAGAGAGAGGAGGAAGAGAAAGGAGAGATGGAGAGAGAGAGAGAGGAGGAAGAGAAAGGAGAGATAGAGAGGGAGAGAGAGAGAGAGGAGGAAGAGAAATGCAATCAGTCCCACTCAAGAGGACTTCATCATGCTCTTGGGACTGTCTCTTATACACATCTAGATGTGTATAAGAGACAGAGATTACACAATGGTGTGACTAGAGGTATACAGACACAAATACAACATTCACAGCCGACTTCAACGATGGATATATATATATATATATATGCACGCATGCACACGCAGATATAGTAGACACACGAACATGCACACACACACACACACAGACACAAATACAGACTGGGAGCTGTTCTCACCTGTCCGTTAGAGAGGCAGGCATAGGGACAGAGTGTGAAAGGTGTGATTTATAACCTCTCCATGCCTCCATCCCTTCATCCATCCCTCTCTGTCGTCTGCAAGGTGTGATTACCCATGTCTCACTGCCAGCTTTATCGCGACAGAGTTACTATGGCAACAGCCTCTCCATTCACCCGCCAAGTGTGTTTGTGTGTGTGTGTATGTGTCTGTGTGTTTTCTTGTCATTCTTCTTCTTGTAATTTTACCCCACCTACAGATGCTGAGGAAAATGTCACACACACAGAGGTTGAGATTACAAAATATAGGAATAACAAAGACAGCAAGAGTGTGGGAGAGAAAGAGAGAGAGAAACAGAGAGAGAACAAGAAAGAGAGAGAAGCAGAGAGCGAGAGATTCATAAGATAGATAAAGAGAATGAGACGATTACAATGGAGGGATGGCAGCAGATAACTCGATCTGTGATCAAATGCTCTGGTCTAGGATCAATTAGCACTGTTGTGGTCTTCAATTCTACTATGCAGGGGTATGCACGATCTGTACGTGCTCCTCGTGCCTTAGATCTAGTCAATTCCGTCTTCTGTATAACTCTGCGTCTTAGTCTTGATAAGCTGAGACGGTAGCCAAAACACTATAGACACTCTAAGTTGTCTGAGCTCTCACTCTGATAATGGAGACCTAATCTAGTAGTATGGTATTAGAGTAGCAAATGGAGACATGTCCCACTCGATTGCCATGCATGAGATGAAGTAATGGTTAAAGATAGGAGAAGAGAAAGAGAGATGGCACACACGAGAGAGAGAGAGGAGGAAGAGAAAGGGAGAGTGGAGAGAGAGAGAGAGGAGGAAGAGAAAAGGAAGAGATGGATAGAGAACGGAGAATGTATAGAATCTACACGTATTGAACCATAAAGCACGATATAAGTACATATAGAGGAAGAAGAGTAAGAGGAGAAAGAAAGGAGAGATGTAGAAGGTATGCGATAGAGCGTAGTAATAAGGCACGTAAATCGAGATGAGTGGTAAAGTTTGCATCCTATACTCTTTGTCTCTTCCTCTATTGGCTTCTAAATAATTTTAGCGAGGTATGCGAGAAGTGTCCACATATATGCATCTTAACATATTCATTTGTCTATACACTAGATTCATGATCATGGAGGCTTTCCAGAAAAGTGACAATGTTCCATTTCATTTATAAACTCTGTCAATCTCTGTAGTAGTTGTAGTGGGTAACCACTACGGCTGGTTGCTATTGTCTAGTATTCGCTGTGCCACTAAGTCTGATAGTGGTGTGGCGTGGTAGATGTCTAGTCTCCCTCTAAACTCTAATCTTCATAGTGTAGGGCTGGTAAGTCAGGTCTCCTTGTGTTGTGGCTGTGCTGCTAGTAGTTTTGTAGTGTTGTTCTGCATTGATTGAGGGTGTCTAGTCCCTCATTGTGCTTCCTCTTGATATTGCTGTGTGAGTGTATGTGTGTTGTATGGTGTGGCTGTAGACTGTCTTCGTTTTAAGACTCGTTATTGTCTGATGGTGTGTGTGTGATGTTGTTGTTTTGAGTGTGTGTGCTGGTAAGTCTAGTTGTGTCGTCCTAAGCTCTAATCTGATATTGTGTGTGTAGTTGTGTGTGTGTGTGTTGTAATCTAGTCTCCCTGTTACCCCTAGTGGCTTTAAACTAAATCTACTCTAATTTATGGGAGTCTATTGAGTGTACATCTAAATATGTCTATTCTCCTTATGCTCTAATCTGTATTTATGGAGTGAATGTCTATTTTTTATGGCCTCTAATCCCTGATAGTGTTTTGTGTTATCAGCTCCCTTAGCTCCTAATCTTATATGGTAGATATTTAATGTTCTAGAAGACTTCTTGAGTGAGGCGCGATATAACATGACAGCATGACTTTCACGAGGCTGACTTCGAGAACGATGGATTGGGAGATAGTCAGGGATATCTCTATGACTCCGTTAATAAGCTAAATGAAGTAGGGTTAGGGATAATATGTATGAAGCACCCAACGAAAGACCGTGCACTAGCAGCAGCAGGATATAGTAGACACACAACATGCACACGATCGACACACACACACATGAAAACAACAAAGTGACGAGATCTGAGTGACCGTCTGTTCTCACCGTCAGATAGCCGGAGTATAGAGATTTAGGCAGGGCGATAGTAGAAACAGAGGCTGTATACTAGTTGTGTAAGATCTATAACCGGTGACTCCATGCCTCGAAGCTGCGGCCGGTTCGATCACAGGTCCCAGTGCCGTCCTTGCTACTGATGCGCAGGAAGGTTGAAGTGTAGGCCCATGTCTCGGACGTGTAAGCAGGCGTTCGAGGCTGACTATCCAGACCGAAGAGAGGATTAGCTATGGCAGAGCAGCCTTCCATTCACCCGGCAAGTCGTGTAAGGGGAGATGTGTGGGGTGGTGTAATGGATGTCTGTCGTGTTTATAACATGTGTCATTCTGTACCTTGCGTGTAGTAATTTTACGCTCAACAGCCGTACAATGCTGGAGGGAAGAAGCGATGTGCGACATACACAGAGTTCTGGAACATTTAAGCAAAATATAGGAGAGATAACAAGATGTAGCAGCAGAGAAGGTATGGGAGTAGAATAGGAATAGACGAAGAGGAGAACAGAGGGAGAGAGAGACAGAGAGAACAGAAAGGAGAGAGAAGGAGAGACAGGGAGACTTTCATAAAAGATAGATAAGTAGAATGAGACGGATTTAGCAGATAGAGGGATGGCAGCAGATAACTCGATCTGCGGGATCAAATTGCTCTGGTCGCTAGGATCAATTAGGCCACTGTTGTGCGTCTCCCAATCTGC
>NC_036870.1:24052341-24054950 GCF_002910315.2 Salvelinus sp. IW2-2015
TGTTCACGATCGTGGAGGATTGCGGACCAAAACGCAGATTTAGGAAAATAAGCCATCTTCCTTTTTATATGAAGAAGGAGAACCCAAAAACAAACACTATTACAAAAACTAAACAAACGTGAAGTAATAAACGTCGTGCACATACACAGGCTACAACGTATTGACATAGACAATTACCCACATCAAACAAAACTATGGCTACCTTAAATGGGCTCCCAATCAGAGACAACAGAAATCAGCTGGTTCTTAATTGGGAACCCATTCAGGCAACCATAGACCCTTCTTCCTAGACAACTTTACACCCACATAGACACAGCTAGGACACATACACTTCAAACACCAATTCTGGACTTTGATGAGACACCCTTGACTGTGACTCTCCTTTTGACTTGTCTTGGTCACATTCATGTGGGCTGTGGAAAAATGTTTTGAATTGGAAAAGCAAAATGAGAGTAACCTATTGGACAGTTTCAGTTTGATCCTCCTAATTTTACTCAATTTCAAAACGGTATCCACTGTTCCATTAGTCTGGCTGACACCTAACTTGAAGTCCTCCTGACTTCAGAGTCTGGAAAGACTATGTTGATGTTGTCGGCACGATGCATCGATACCACGTGAGTCGCCTCAGCTAGGATACTGTATATATCTACTGAACAAAGCCCTGGTTTTACTTTTATGCAATCTGCCATTAGCACTGAAACCTATTGAATTGGTATTAGGTTTTCAAAGCGGAATGCGCCTGTCACGGCTGTCTTCCTCTTCTTCGTCTGAAGAGGTGTAACAAGGATCGGACCAATACGCAGCGTGGTAGGTGTCCATGTTTTAATATAGAAAACTGAACAATGAACACCAATACAAAAACAATAAACGCGAACAAACCGTAACAGTCCCGTGTGGCACAAACACTGACACAGGAAACAATCACCCACAAAATACCCAAAGRACATGGCTGCCTAAATATGGTTCCCAATCAGAGACAACGATGAACACCTGCCTCTAATTGAGAACCAATCTAGGCAACCATAGACTTACATAAACATCTACAATGAACACAACCCCATAACTCTACAAAAAAACCCTAGACAGTACAAACACCCTAGACGAGACAAAAAACACACAAACCACCCTCGTCACACCCTGACCTAACCAAAATAATAAAGAGAATAAAGATAACTAAGGCCAGGGCGTGACAGCGCCTGGATTATAATAGTGATCCACAATGTTGGACTAGGTACATAAGTCCACTTATGTTGGACTAGGTACTGTATTTCTCAGACTTTTATCTAAAGCTGCAAAATAAAATAGTATTGCCCTGGGTACATAATATGTTGTGTATGAGTGTGTTGTTGTATCTGTGGTGGATAGGCCTGTGGATGACCTCTTGTTTTCTGTCTGATGGTGTTATTGTGCTGCATTGATTGTCCTCAGATTGCTGCTGCAGGCGAGGAGTGATCCACGGAATGGGGCCTTCCAGGATCAGCTACTCTCTGTGTGTCTTCAACAGAGATAGGAGGGAGAGAGAAGAGAGGGAGGGGTGTGATATTGGAAGATTGAGCAAGATGAAAACAATGAGTAAAATGGCAGCTGATTTAGGGCTAAGGTGAAATGGAAAGGGAACTAAGGTGACTGGGCGATTTAGAGGAAACCAGGGATTGTGTTGTATTCACCAAAGAGGAGAAGATCACACAGGACTGGCATAACATTATTATAATGAAAACAGTGTTTACAGTAAGCACACAGGACTGACATGAAAGGTTGTAATGAACAGTGTACAGTAAGCACACAGGACTGACATGAAAGGTTGAATGAACAGTGTTTACAGTAAGCACCACAGGACTGACATGAAAGGTTCTTAATGAACAGTGTTTACAGTAAGCACACAGGACTGACATGAAAGGTTGTAATGAACAGTGTTTACAGTAAGCACAACAGGACTGACATTGAAAGGTTCTAGTAAATGAACAGTGTTTAACAGTAAGCACACAGGACTGACATGAAAGGTTGTAATGAACAGTGTTTACAAGTAAGCACACAGGACTAGACATGAAAGTTGTAATGAACAGTGTTACAGTAAGCACACAGCGACTGACAGATGAAAGTGTGTACTAGAACAGTGTTTATTACATAAGCACACAGGACTGACATGAAAGGTGTAATGAACAGTGTTTACAGTAAGCACACTAACTGACATGAAGAGTGTAATATGAACAGTGTTACAGTAAGCACACAAGGACTGACATGAAAGGTTGTAAGAAGTGTATTTACAGAAGCACACAGGATTGATTGAAAGGTTGTAATGAACAGTGTTTAACAGTAGCACACAGGACTGACATGAAAGCACATATCTAAAAAAGGGCTCTGTACCACATGGACATTCTTGCTCTCTCTTATGTAAGATGATTGTAATGGATGTGTGTGGTGTATGTGTGTGAGGTGTTGTGTAGTGTGTGTGGTGTGTGTGTGTGTTGTTGTGTGTGTGTGTGTGTGTTGTGTGGTGTGTGTGTGTGTGTGTGTGTGTGTGTGTGTGTGTGTGTGGTGTGTGTTGGTGTGGTGTGTGTGTGTGTGTGTGTGTTTGGTGGTGTGTGTCAAGATGTGAGGGAGGGTTAAGG
>NC_036870.1:24054975-24057475 GCF_002910315.2 Salvelinus sp. IW2-2015
CAGTCCTGTGTGCTTACTGTAAACACTGTTCATTATAAAATGTTATGCCAGTCCTGTGTGCTTACTGTAAACAATGTTCATCAGCCCATTACAGTTTTTAACAATCACTTTGGCACTAATTTCAGAAACTTGTACATACAAAACTCAAAACGCTCATCACTTGTAACACAGGCTGTCCAATGTTCAAAACATTGCATTGTGCATTCATATCTTTAAAGAAACCTTGCACTTGCAGAATCATTGGTTCAAATAACTCATTTATCATGAAATACCATAGGAACATTCATTTAGATCACCCACACACAAGATACCGATAGTTTCACTGTGTAGTTGTTCGTACAATCATTAAATATTGTAGTACAAAATATGTGATACATGTTTCATTATGTTACTACACGTAAATACATCACTGTAAAATAACTAGTAGAGAGAATACTACAGACACAGTGGAATCATTGAACAAAATATGACATTCTTTGAATCAAAGCAAAAAGAATTAGCAACAAAAAAGAAAAAACAGTTAAAGGTCAACTGCAGTGTTCCTCACCTGGCTTACTGTAAAAAGCAAAACAAAGGATTGATTACTGTACTTCCATATTTCCATCAACCCTGTCTTGTGGATTTGGCCACAGGTTCTCATCCACATCACAATGGATGTTTTCATTAGCCAAACATCTTGGGAAGAATCTTCGGGCATGGTGAATCCAGGSCTGACACTGGTCTGCCGTGATGTCATTGCGTGCGTCATCCATGGCCTGGAGAAGGGTGGCTTGTTCGTGAGGGCGCCTATCATATACCTTCCACATCCATGTGGAGAAAAATTCCTCAATCGGGTTAAGGAAAGGAGAGTAATGGGGTAAGTACAGGGTGGTAAATTGTGGATGGGCCTGAAACCATGCTTGCACCATTTGAGCATGGTGGAACCTGACATTATCCCACACAATGACATAGGTCATGCCATCAGCTCTACAGACCTGATTTAACTCATCAAGGAAGGTTACATTCGAACAGCGAATCATGTGGCTGCCTGCAACTCAATATATAGAGTATATAGAGTAGAGAGCTTTAGATGTTGTTTGACGAAACATTAGAACAGGCAAGATGCGTAATCTAAGCAACTTTGACCGTGGTATGATTGTTGATGCCACACATGGTGATTCCAGCATCTCAGAAACAGCTAACTTCCTGGGATTTTTACGCACTACAGTCTCTAGAGTTTACAGAGAATGGTGTGATAAACAAAACACATTCAGTGAGCGGCAGTTCTGTGGTTCAAAACACCTTGTTAATGAGAGAGGTCAGAGGAGAATGTTCAGACTCATTCAAGCTAACAGAAAGGCCACAAATGCTCAAATAACAGCTGTTTAAAACAGTGGTGTGCAGAAGAGCATCTCTTAACGTACAACACTGTGAATAATTCAGGCTGTTGTGGAGGCAAAAGGGGGTCCTACCCAGTACTAGATAGGTGTACCTAATAAAGTGGCCGGTGTGTACAGTAATGTCAAATCTGAAAACATGGTCTGGAAAAGTGGTACATGGGACCATAGAAATAGTGTCTGATAAAGAATGATGATGAAATATTAAATCCATAGATAATGTATTCCAATTGGTTCATGTTCCACGGTAATTGGTGTCAATGGATCTCGTTATCCTGAAACTTTCATGATCTAAACATAGAATATTGTTTGTCAGTTTCCATAAAACTCTGCATTAAGAGTAATGCAACAGTTACTTATCATTTTGAGCAGCTGTATCAATTGATAGTTAGATCACTGTAATGAAATGAATAGACAGTCATTTCAGATGTAATGTGTGAATTGCATTTTGAAATGGTAATACGTTGATGTTAAGTTGTGTCATTTTGAACAGGTGATTTTAGTTCAATGAACAAATGATCTTAGCTTTATGTGTATTGTATCCAAGCAATTGATCATTTGTTGTGAGTTTTGTGCGTGCGTGCGTGCGTGTGTGTGTCTGCGAAATGCAGTTTATAAAGCCAGCTTTATGAAATGTGCACAACCTTGAGTTTATCTAGACCAAAATGTGCACAACCTTGAGTTTATCTCGACCAGGTTTACCTCATTTAGCTCAGCCTGTAAGACCTGATTCCGTTTTTACTCTTCATTTCGGACCGGCAGTGAAGGACAGATAATGTGTGTGCAACGGTGTAATGTTTTCTCAGCGTCTTCCCAACCAATCCTTTCCAATTGTGGCATGTACTGTATGTGTGTACTGCACACTGAGTGTAGAAAACATCAAGAACCTGCTCTTTCCTAGATACAGACTGACCAGGTTATGATCCTTTATTGATGTCATGATCCTTTATTGACATTAAATCCGCTTCAATCTGTGATGACCAAATGACCAAATCTCCCTCTATTGGCCTCATGAGTGGAATGTTATTAATCTTTTTAATCATTTCATTATATATTTTTGTTGTTGCTAATTTACGCAGATAATCTGATGTTTTTACGTCAAATGGTATTGTTATATTTCAGTC
>NC_036870.1:24059975-24075272 GCF_002910315.2 Salvelinus sp. IW2-2015
TGTGTGTGTGTGTGTGTGTGTGTGGTGTGTGTGTGTGTGTGTGGTGTGTGTGTGTGTGGTGTGTGTGTGTGTGTGTGTGTGTGTGTTGTGTGTTGTGTGTGTGTGTGTCTCCCTGAAGAATTACCCCCCTCTGTCCTGCTCCACTGACCCTCTGTCTGAAAGGAAGATGAAAGGGTAGAATGAACACAAACACACACTGCAACACCACCATACCTGCATATCTCTCAGCTCAACAGTACTTACTAACAAGACTGTGAATAGGAGACACGCAACATTGTAGGAGGTTTGATTGATTAATGTATTTTTTGGGAGAAAAGATGTGCTAATTTCAACCCAGGGGATAACATGTTAAAGAGAGAGAGAAGAAGAGAGAGAGGGAGAGAGGGGTTTTCTTGCAATGGTGAAGGTGTAAATTAAGTAGTGGGAAGCCTGAACAGTATATTTGACCTTTCAGCTAACATATACAATTTTATTCAAGCGGAAAACCTAAGAAAATGTAAAAGAAATCTATCCAACCCAAAAAAAGGTGACCCACAAAAACTTAGCTGATGCCTTCACTATGGTGAAACACTAAAACATTACAGAAATACACGAAGTAAAAAATAAGGAACATCATGTCAGAAAACAGCTCACTGTGATTAAAGAACCCATACAATCAAATTGCTTCTGGTAAATTGCTACACACTAAACAAACAAGAACACGGAGAACTTTCTATCCAAAATGGAGACGTCTGGATAAACTATAAGACGAGACCCAGATGCAGACACCGGAGGCAGATGGTTTGAGTCTTGATATTTATTAAACAATCCAGCGGGTACGGAGTCCAGAAAACAGGCAAGGGTCAAAAACCAGGAGGACTAGCAAAAGAGAATAGAAGCAGGAGTACGGGAAAAACGCTGGTTGACTTGAACATACAAGACGAACTGGCACAGAGAATATACGGTATATACACCAGGGAAATAAGTGACACCTGGAAGGGGTGGAGACAATCACAAGACAGGTGAAACAGATCATGGTGTGACATAAACCACTTTTCCAACTTTTTTGGCCACATAACAAAGAACCAAGAACAAAAACATATACATGATAATTTACTAAACTTAGAATCAGCTATTAAAGACTACCAGAACCCACTGGATTCTCCAATTACCTTGAATGAGCTACAGGACAAAATACAAACTCTCCAACCCTAAAAGGCTTGTTGTGTTGATGATATACTAAACAAAATGATAAAATATACATACCACAAATTCAAATTGGCTATATTAAACTATTCAACAATATCCTCAGCTCTGGTATATCTTCCCCAATATTTAGAAGTAAGGTCTGGTCACCCCAATCCACAAAAGTGAAGACACATTTGACCATAATAATTAGTGGAATCTGGGTCAACCACAATCTCAGAAAAATCCTCTGCAATATCATCAACAGCAGACTCCAACATTTCCTCAGTGAAAACAATGTCCCAAGCAAATGCCAAATTGGCTTCTTACCAAAATACCGTATGGCAGACCATTTATACACCCTGCACACCCTTATTGACAAAAACAAAACAAAACAAAAGCAGTCTTCTCATGCTTTGTTGAAAAAAAGCTTTTGACTCAATTTGGCATGAGGGTCTGCTATACAAATTGGTGGAACGCGCTGTTGGGGAAAAAACATATGACATAAAATCAATGTACACAATCAACAAGTGTGCAGATAAATTTGGCAATAAACACACATTTATTTCCTCAGGGACGTGGGGTCAGACAAGGATGCAACTTGAGCCCCACACTCTTCAACATATACACTACATTCGGAAAGTATTCAAACCCCTTGACTCCACATTTTGTTAAATTACAGCCTTATTCTAAAATGGATTCAATTGTTTTTCCCCTCAACGATCTACTGTATATACAATACCCCATAATAACAAAGCAAAACAGGTGTTTAGTCATTTTAGCAAATGTATTAAAATATGACATTTACATAAGTATTCAAACCCTTTACTCAGTACTTTGTTGAAGCACCTTTGGTTGTGATTACAGCCTAGGGTCTTTATGGCTATGACGCTACAACCTTGGCACACCTGTATTTGGTTGCAGATCCTCTCAAGTTATGTCAGGTTGGATGGGGAGCGTCACTGCACAACTATTTTCAGGTCTCTCCAGAGATGTTCGATTGGGTTCAAGTCCAGGCTCTGGCTGGGCCACTTAGTGACATTCAGAGACTTGTCCCAAAGCCAGTGGTGCGATGTCTTGGCTGTGTGCTTAGGGTCTTTGTCCTGTTGGAAGGTGAACCTCTGTTATTAGTAGGCATTATTAGTTGGCATTGTCTACAAATTGGTTGATGATGTCTTTGGAAACATTTGTCTTCCTCAATTTTWWTTTTTATTTTTTAGCAAACATAGAATCGCGGCATTTTCACATATGTTGATGGTGCTGGAGATGTTGAATTTAAAGTAGCGATTTTTTTTTTAATATCCCTTTAAATTTCCATGTACTGAATAAAAATCTAAAGTTCAATGTGTTTCCATCGCATTTTCCACTCTACCGATAGTTTTGTCACATAAACTGCTGCGTATATTAGAAAATGTTCTTACTCTGTTCTTGGCACATGCGCTCTAGCCAACAACAGGTAGAGTGAGGGTAGGCTGTGCATGTACACTCTTAGAAAAAAAKTGTTCCAAAAGAGTTCTTCAGCTGTTCCCATAGGAAAACCTTTTTTTAGTTCCAGGTAGAACCAGTTTTGGTTCAGGTAGACGCCTTTGGGCTCCATGTAGAGCACTCTGTGGAAATGGTTCTAAAATCAGCAATAAAAGAAACGTCCTCTCACTGTAAACTGCGTTTATTTTCAGCAAACTTGACATGTGTAAATATTTGTATGAACATAATAAGATTCAACAACTGAGACAAACTGAACAAGTTCCACAGACATGTAACGAACAGAAATTGAATAATGTGTCCCTGAACAAATGCGGGGTCAAAATCAAAGTAACAGTCAGTATCTGGTGTGGCCACCAGCTGCATTAAGTACTGCAGTGCATCTCCTCCTCATGGACTGCACCAGATTTGACAGTTCTTGCTGTGAGATGTTACCCCACTCTTCAACCAAGGCACCTGCAAGTTCCCGGACATTTCTGTGAGGAATGGCCTTAGCCCTCACCCTCCGATCCAACAGGTCCCAGACGTGCTCAATGGGATTGAGATCCAGGCTCTTCGCTGGCCATGGCAGAACACTAACATTACTGTCGGGCAAGAAATCATACCACGTATGAGCAGTATGGCTGGCTTAATTGTAATGATGGCGGGTCAAGTCAGGATGAGCCTGCAGGAAGGGTACCACATGAGGGAGGAGGATGTMTTCCCTGTAATGCACAGCATTGAGATTTCCTGCAATGACAGCATCCGATGATGCTGTGACACACCACCCCAGACCATGACACCCTCCACCTCCAAATCAATCCCGCTCCAGAGTACAGGCCTCGGTGTAACGCTCATTCCTTCGACGATAAACGCGAATCTGACCATCACCCCTGGTGAGACAAAACTGCAACTCGTCAGTGAAGAGCACTTTTGGCCAGTCCTGTCTGGTCCAGCGATGGTAAGTTTGTGCCCATGAGCAACATTGTTGCCGGTGATGTATGGTGAGGACCTGCCTTACAACAGGCCTACAAGCCCTCAGTCCAGCCTCTCTCAGCTTATTGCGGAGAGTCTGAGCACTGATGGCGGGATTGTGTGTTCCTGGTGTAACTCGGGCAGTTGTTGTCGCCATCCTGTACCTGTCCCGCAGGTGTGATGTTCGAATGTACCGATCCTGTGCAGGTGTTGTTACATGTGGTCTGCCACTGCAAGGACGATCAGCTGTCCGTCCTGTCTCCCTGTAGCGCAGTCTTAGGCGTCTCACAGTACGGACATTGCAATCTATTGCCCTGGCCACATCTGCAGCACTCATGCCTCCTTGCAGCATGCCTAAGGCACGTTCACGCAGATGAGCAGGGATCCTGGGCATCTTTCTTTTTGTGTTTTTCAGAGTCAGTAGAAAGGCCTCATAACTGTGACCTCCTACTCCTCCTCTGTTCTTCTGGTGATGTAGAGGTTAACTCAGGCCCTGTAGCCCCCAGTTCCACTCCTATTCTCCCGGTGCTATCATTTGTTGACTTCTGTAACCGTAAAAGCCTTGGTTTCATGCATGTTAACGTCAGAAAACTCCTCCCTAAGTTTGTTTTATTCACTGCTTTAGCACACTCCGCCAACCCTGATGTCCTAGCCGTTTCTGAATCCTGGTTTAGGAAGGCCACCAAATATTCTGACATTTCCATCTCCAACTACAAAATGTTCTGCCAAGATAGAACTGCCAAAGGGGGTGGAGTTGCAATCTACTGCAGAGATAGCCTGCAGAGTTCTGTCATGCCATCCAGGTCTGTGCCAAAACAGTTCAAGCTTCTACTTTTAAAAATCCACCTTTCCAGAAATAAGTCTCTGAATTTTTCCACTTGTTATATACCCCCCTCAGCAATATGTGAATTAATTGCCCCCCATTTATTTTCAGAGTTTGTACTGTTAGATGACCTAAACTGTGATATGCTTAACACCCATCCTACAATCTAAGCTAGATGCACTCAATCTCACACAAATTATCAAGGAACCTACCAGGTACAACCCTAAATCCGTAAACACGGGCACCCTCATAGATATCATCCTGACCAACCTGCCCTCTAAATACACCTCTGCTGTCTTCAACCAGGATCTCAGCGACCACGACCACCCCTCATCACTGTCAAACGCTCCCTAAAACACTTCAGCGAGCAGGCCTTTCTAATCGACCTGGCCCGGGTATCCTGGAAGGATATTGACCTCATTCCGTCTGTAGAGGATACCTGGTTCTTCTTTAAAAGTGCTTTCCTCACCATCTTAAATAAGCATGCCCCATTCAAAAAAAATTGAACTAAGAACAGATATAGTCCTTGGTTCACTCCAGACCTGACTAACCTTGACCAGCACAAAAACATCCTGTGGCGTACTGCATTTGAATCAAATAACCCCCGCGATATGCAACTGATCAGGGAGGTTAGGAACCAATATGCACAGGCAGTTAGGAAAGCAAAGGCTAGCTTTTTCAAACCGAAATTTGCATCCTGTAGCACAAACTCCAAAAAGTTATGTGACACTGTAAAGTCCATGGAGAATAAGAGCACCTCCTCCCAGCTGCCCACGGCACTGAGGCTAGGAAACACTGTCACCACCGATAAATCTACGATAATCAAGAATTTCAATAAGCATTTTTCTACTGCTGGCCATGCTTTCCACCTGGCTACCCCTACCCCGGTCAACAGCTCTGCACCCCCCACAGCAACTTGGCCAAGCCTCCCCCATTTCTCCTTCACCCAAATCCAGATAGCTGATGTTCTGAAAGAGATGCAAAATCTGGACCCCTACAAATCAGCTGGGCTAGACAATCTGGACTCTCTCTTTCTAAAATTATCCCCCGCAATTGTTACAACCCCTATTACTAGCTTGTTCAACCTCTCTTTCGTATTGTCTGAGATCCCTAAAGATTGGAAAGCTGCCGCGGTCATCCCCCTCTTCAAAGGGGGAGACACTCTAGACCCGAACTGTTACAGACCTATATCTATCCTACCCTGCCTTTCTAAAGTCTTTGAAAGCCAAGTTAACAAACAGATCACCGACCATTTCCAATCTCACCGGACCTTCTCCGCTATGCAACCTGGTTTCCGAGCTGGTCATGGGTGCACCTCAGCCATGCTCAAGGTCCTAAACAATTTCATAACCGCCATCGATAAAAGACAATACTGTGCAGCTGTCTTCATCGAACTGGCCAAGGCTTTCGACTGTCAATCACCGCATTCTTATCGGCAGACTCAACAGCCTTGGTTTCTCAAATGACTCCCTCGCCTGGTTCACCAACTACTTCTCAGATAGAGTTCAGTGTGTCAAATCGGAGGGCCTGTTGTCCGGACCTCAGGCAGTCTCTATGGGGGTGCCACAGGGTTCAATTCTCAGGCCGACTCTTTTCTCTGTAACATCAATGATGTCGCTCTTGCTGCTGGTGATTCTCTGATCCACCTCTAAGCAGACGACACCATTCTGTATACTTCTTGCCCTTCTTTGGACACTGTGTTAACAAACCTCCAGACGAGCTTCAATGCCATACAACACTCGTTCTGTGGCCTCCAACTGCTCTTAAATGCAAGTAAAACTAAATGCATGCTCTTCAACTGATTGCTGCCTTCACCCGCCCGCCCACCTAGCATCACTACTCTGGACGGTTCTGACTTAGAATGTGTGGACAACTACAAATAGCTAGGTGTCTGGTTAGACTGTAAACTCTCCTTCCAGACTCACATTAAGCATCTCCAATCCAAAATGTTATCTAGAATCGGCTTCCTATATTGCAACAAAGCATCCTTCACTCATGCTGTCAAACATAACCTCGTAAAACTGACTATCCTACCGATCCTTGACTTCGGCAAGGTCATTTACAAAATAGCCTCCAACACTCTACTCATCAAATTGGATGTAGTCTATCACAGTGCCATCCGTTTTGTCACCAAATTCCCATATACTACCCACCACTGCGACCGGTATGCTCTTGTTGGCTGGCCCTCGCTTCATATTTGTCGCCAAACCCACTGGCTCCAGGTCATCTATAAGTCTTTGCTCGGTAAAGCCCCGCCTTATCTCAGCTCACTGGTCACCAAGGCAGCACCCACCATAGCATGCACTCCAGCAGGTATATTTCACTGGTCATCCCCAAAGCCAACTCCCCCTTTGGCCGCCTTTCCTTCTAGTTCTCTGCTGCCAATGACTGGAATGAATTGCAAAAATCACTGAAGCTGGAGACTCATATCTCCTTCACTAACTTTAAGCATCAGCTGTCAGAGCAGCTTACCAATCATTGCACCTGTACACAGCCCATCTGTAAATAGCCCACCCAACTACCTCATCCCCATATTGTTATTTAGTGTTTTGCTCCTTTGCACCCCAATATCTATACTTGCATATTCATCTTCTGCACATCTATCACTCCAGTGTTTAATTGCTAAATTGTAATTATTTTGCCACTCTGGCCTATTTTTTGCCTTACCTTCCTAATCTTACTACATTTGCAAACACTGTATATAGATTTTTTTATTGTGTTATTGACTGTATATTTGTTAATCCCATGTGTAACTCGGTGTTGTTTGTGTCTTACTGCTTTGTTTTATCTTGGCCAGGTCGCAGTTGTAAATGAGAACTTGTTCTCAACTGGCCTTCCTGGTTAAATAAAGGTGAAATAAAAAGTAAAAAAATGTCTTAACGACCATTCCACAGGTGCATGTTCATGAATTGATTATGGTTCATTGAACAAGCATGGGAAACAATGAACACCCTTCACAACTTCTGTGAAGTTATTTGGATTTTTATGAATTATCTTTGAAAGACAGGGTCCTGAAAAAAGGACGTTTCTTTTTTTGCTGAGTTAACATAGAACTCAAAAGGGATGGTCTATCTGAAACCAAAAGGGATCTACCTGGAACTAAAAATGGTTCTTGAAAAAGGGTTCTCCTATGGGGACAATCGAATAACCCTTTTAGGTTCTAGATAGCACCTTTTTTTCTATGAGTGTAGGCTGGTTTGCATAATGAGATTATTATAAATACGTTAGAGAATATTTGTATTTGTCAAACAGCAGTCAAACATTGATCATCATGTCACCAGAATAAGACCCTCAATATTTTTGGGGAAAGGGACATCAATCTCATGACCTTGCAATTTCACCATCCAATGAAGTTCATCATAACTTATTTCATCTGTAGCCGAATAAACTGCATGCTTTACCGACAAGTCGTAGTGGGAGGGACACAACATGACATTGCGTGACTCCAAGTTAACTTTTCTATGACGTTATTATATCAATATTTGGGCATAAAAGCGTTTATGCACAGACATTTATCGCATAATTAGTTTTACAGACACAAAAAGACCCCACCTTGTCTAGCGCATTTTGTTATGTCGACATTTGGAAAGTTTACCAACAAATTGTCTGTTTCCATGCTGCCTGTCGTAACATGTTTTATCCGACGTACTTAACGCGCATTAAAAAAGTTGGATGGAAACACAAAAACACTAAAATAATAGTGTTCCAGATCTGGCTAAAAATAATTACATTTAGTTATTAAAGAACCCCTTGCAATCTATGGTTGTGAGGTCTGGGGTCCACTCACCAACCAAKAAGTTATATACTCTGTGTACAATGCAAACAAAAATATACTCTGTGTACAATGCAAACATTGCATGCAGAGCAGAATTACTATACCTGGACTATACCTGCTAGTTGTTAGGAAAAGAAAAGAGCTGTTAAATTCTATAACCACCTAAAAGCAAGCGATGCCCACACATTCTCCCACAAAGCTCTCACCTACAGAGAGATGAACCTAGAGAAGAGTCCCCTCAGCCAGATGGTTTTGGGGCTCTTTTCACAAACACATACAGACCCGAGGACAGCAACACAATTAGACCCAACCAAATTATAAGAAAGCAGAAAGATAACTAGTTGACACACTGGAAAGAATCAACCAAAAGCAAATTGGAGTGATATCTGTCCCTAAACAAAGAGTACACCGTGCAGAATACCTGACTACTGTGACTGACCCACAATTAAGAAAATCCATGACTATGTACAGACTCAGCAAGCATAGCCATTGTATTGAGAAAGTTTTCCATAGGAAGACCTGGTTCTCAAGAGAAGACAGGATATGTGCCCACTGTCCACAAAATGAGGTGGAAACTGATCTGCACTTCTTAACATCCTACAAAATGTATGACCACATTAGAGACCCATATTCCCCACAGATCACACTGACCCATGAAGAATTTTAAAACAAGTCAAACATTGATAAACTCCCATATCTGTTAGTTTAAATACTGCAATGTGCCACTGTAACAGTATAACTTTAGTCCGTCCCGACCCGGGCGCGAACCAGGGACCCTCTGCACACATCAACAACAGTCACCCACGAAGCATCGTTACCCATCGCTCCACAAAAGCCGCGGCCCTTGCAGAGCAAGGGGAACCACTACTTCAAGGTCTCAAAGCGAGTGACGTAACCGATTGAAACACTATTAGCGTCGCACCACCGCTAACTAGCTAGCCATTTCACATCCGTTACACCACCACAGCAGCAAGATGTTTGACCTGTTGCCACAAAAATGAGCAACCAGTGGAGAACAAAATACATTGTAAATACCATCGGTTTACCTAGCTGATAATATAACACTTGAAATGTCTCTTTCTTTAACCTTTTGGAGTGCAATGTTTACTGTTAATGTCTTATAGTTTTTGTTGATTATGTTTGAAAAATAATCTTACTTTTGTTTATTAAACATTCAGTGACATACTCAGTGCATTTTCCCCATGCCATTAAAGCCCTAGGAATTGAATTGTGAGAGAGAGAGAGAGAGATCAGAGAGGAGAGAGAGACAGAGATAGAGAGAGAGAGAGAGAGGGAGAGAGAGAGAGAGAGAATGATTGTTTTCCTTGACACTTTATTGTGTTTCCGTGACAGCCGAAATTAGCGGTTGGTGCGACTGCGCGTTTGAATTATCATAACCCTATTAGACACTCCCCAGGAGACGTGTGATTGGTTGTGTGTTTTTCCTGAGACTGACCCCTCTTCCTGCTCCACTGACCCTCTGTCTGAAAGGAAGATGAAAGGGGTAGAATGAAACACAAACACAACACTGCAACACACCATACCTGCATATCTCTCAGCTCAACAGCACTTACTAACAAGACTGTGAATAGGAGGCACGCAACATTGTAGGAGGTTTGATTGATAATGTATTATTGGAGAAAAGATGTCTTAATTACAACCCAGAGGATAACAAGTTTAAAGAGATTCCACTTGTTTCCAACGTGGTCCCGATGAGCGGCAGGAGGAAGAGAGAGGAGAAGGAAGAGCAACATTTTCCTGACACTGTTTTTGTCTTTTCCGTGACAGCCTAAATTAGAGGTTGGTTGGCGACAGGCGTTTGAGCTATCATAACCGTATTAACACAGTCCCCAGGGACGCGTGTGTGTTGGTACGTGTGTGTACGTGTGTACGTGTGTGTGTGTGTGTGTGTTGATGAGTGAGTGATGATGAGTGGTGTGAGTGAGTGAGTGAGTGAGTGAAGTGATGAGTGAGTGATACGTGAGTGGGATGAGTGAGTGGTGAGTGAGTGAGTGAGTGAGTGAGTGAGTGATGAGTGATGTGAGTGAGTGAGTGAGTGAGGTGAGTTGAGGTGAAGTGAGTGTTGCACCCAGGGAAATCCTTCCTAATCACAACCCATTTGACAGCCACACAAGGGTGTTCCTAGAGCTCACCCACTCCCGTGCATATCTGGAGATGGATGCTCTAACTAACAATCCACTCACTGTCACTTCCAAGTGCCAATTGTCAACTACATGTCAGTGCACTGTTCTCTATACTGTAGCTACTGTTTTGACACGTTTGGTTAAAGTAAGAACCAGAACCAACCTACAATATTATACTTTTTCCCTGTTTATATGATCTGTTTTTGATTCCAAGCACCCTTTTGATTTGTCTACACAATAMTAATTTTAGTTAAGCACCTTTAATGTGATTAATGTTGTCCTACTGTTAAGATAGRGGATTGAGCAGCCAAGTTAGTTAGTGTGCAACTAACAGCAACAGTTGAGGTTYAGGTGCAAAAATAGTTGGTATTTATTGACAGTGCAGGTGATGATGAGAACTCAACCCAGAGGTTATTTAAAAATGTACACATTATAAAACATTATGAAAAATAGCAGCAAAAATTACGTAGATAAAATAAACCGGAATGGTCAATATCAATATTACTTGACTCAAGGACAAAAGGCAAAAGGCCCTATAATTGACACTGACAATATATTCAAGTCACACAGCTGAAGATAACTGGCAGAGCTCTTTACAGCAGGAAAATAATCCTGCATCAACAAGAGATGTGAATGATTGTGTGGATTATAATTAATGGACATTTTTGTAGGGGTTGATACATTTTTTGTTAGGGCAAATAAAGTCTGACATTTTTAAGTGGAAATTACAAGCTTTTTTAATCCTTGAATACACTACAGGTTTGCATTTCCTGCTATGCAGATTGAGGAGCATGGGTATCCTAAAGACCTACACTTATCTGGCATTAAACATTAACACCTTTAACCAGGTAGGTTCAATTCTTAAAAAGATTGCGCCGTTAAAAAAATAAAAACGTAGCTCAGGACCTGAGCAAGGATATGCATATTTTTGATAACATTTGAAAGGAAACAATGAAGTTTGTGGAAATGTGAAATTAATGTAGGAGAATATAACACATTAGATCTGGTAAAATACAATACAAAGAAAAAAAGATGAGTTTTTTTTGTTTGTTTTATGTTCCGTCATCTTTGAAATGCAAGAGAAAGGCCACAATGTATTATTACATTTTAGGCGCAATTTAGATGTTGGCCACTAGTTGGCAGCGGTGTATGTGCAAATTCTTAGACTAATGAACCATTACATTTCTTTTCAAAATGTTGTATCAAGTCTGCCCAAATGTGCCTAATTGGTTTATTAATACATTTTCAAGTTCATAACTGTGCACTCTCCTCAAACAATAGCATGGTATTATTTCACTGTAATAGCTACTGTAAATTGGACAGTGCAGTTAGACTAACAATAATTTAAGCTTTCTGCCCATATCAGATATGTCTATGTCCTGAGAAATGACAACCACATGCTAATCACATTAGAGTACGTTAGCTCAACCGTCCCGCAGGGGGGGGGACCGATCCTATAGAGGTTAACTCCTACCCTAACCTTAACCTTAACCCTTACCTTAACCATTTTACGAATCAACTTCAATTGGGTAAAGTCAGAGTTGGGACATCCCAAAGATTCCTGATTGCAAGGACCGTGGCGAAAGCTGCGAACTTCACCGGTGCGTGGTCATCTGGTAGTAGGAGCTAGCTCATGGCGGTGGGAAGGAAGTTGACAGGTTAGCAATACCAAACCAAAGAAAGACAATTAGTAAACATTTCTAAATTAATAGTATGATTACCAGACTCTGGTGTTTGTTCCTTTACATGTACAATATTTGAGGTCTAGTGAAAGCATAGGATAGTAAGCAAGAATTTGTCGGTTTGTGTAGGGAGAAATGGAGGGAAATGTCCATCATGTGAATATAGCTCACAGGCACATCATCACACCTATGCCTTCATATTTTGTCATGTTTGTTTTAATTGATGATAATGCCATTTTAAAGAAGTAGGCTACTTCCTTGATTGTGCGATAGTTTCCATTTTAAAGAATGTAGGCTATTCCTATTTGTGATATTTCCCCTTAAATAATGTAGGCTATCCGATTAATGATAGTCCGCGAAATAATGATGGCTATTCCTGTGTATTAATGTTAGTGTCCCCTTAAATAATGTAGGCTATCCCTGATTAATGATAGTTCCATTTAAATAATGTAGGCTATTCCTGATTAATGATAGTTCCCCTTAAATAATGTAGGCTATTCCTGATTAATGATAGTTCCACTACCTTTTACTGTCATATAGATACTACGATTCAAATTGATCATCTTAGGAACATTTCTGGCGCAAACTAGGCCTGTGTGCCTGTGTTCCTCCGTTCATGTGTTCCTTTGTGTGTGCGTCCACAGGTGTGTGTGTGTGTCTCTTTCTGGATATGTGCTATAAGACCTCCTTAATAGACCATGTAAGCTTGGGAACTGAACTGAAATAGAAATGTAATATGGTTTTCTGACATTTGGGGATGTGTTTTACTATTGCTGGTTATCCTGAAGCAGCAGCTTTCTCAGGAGAGACAGTGTGTGTGTGTGTATCTGTGTGTGTATCTGTGTGTGTGTGTGTGTGTGCGTGTGTGTGTGCGTGCGTGCGTGCGTGCGTGCATGTGCGTGTGCGTGTGGGAATTCAGAGAGAACTTCAGTGTTTTCTTGTCTGAGTTTTTGTTCTTTGTTTCTAATGTAGCCCATTACTTAATGGGCTACATTAGATGTTCATGTGTCCATTATTCCTAGCTTTGTTTATCTCATACATTTTTTCTGAGAAATGGTAGACAACTTCAAATAGCGGTTTCCATCACTGTACAATGCTATGACATAACAGTATGCCATACCACAGTTACTGATATGCATATGTTCTGTTCTCTCTCTCTATCCAGATCCCTACTCAGACGATGATGACCTGAAGGTGAAGACACAGAGACCCAGATCAGCAGACCAGCCAGGTGTGTTTCAGGCACAGACAGGTGAGTCGTGATGTGTGTGTGTGTGTGTGTGTGTGTGAGAGAGAGAGAGAGAGAGAGATAGTGTGTGAGACTGCAGCTGGAAGTATACATGTGATGTAATGGAAAAAGAAGTTAGGACTAATCTGTTATATAATTGTATAAAATATGGTACAAGAATATATATATTTTTTACAGAAAWAAAAAMAACACATGAAGCCACGCACACGCACACACAAACACACAGCCACGGCCTCCTTGGCCCCCACCTCTGCCATAAGGATACCCCACTGGGGGGAACCCTTGGCACTGCCTCTCCTGTTCTCATCCCTGTCTCCTCCTCTCCTTCTCCTCATCCCCTCCCCCCCTCTCATCCCTGGGGCTCCTGTGATGAGCTTAAGTCCTGACTCACCACATGTAAATTAAGATGTAATGCGATTAACGGACGTGCAATTAATTTGATTTAACCGTGCGCTGTTTGATGATGCCCCCCTCCAAGGACTTGATTTATGTAAACAGGGGAATAAAGGGGAGAAAGAGAGGTAGGAATGAGAGAGGGAGAGCGAGAGAGAGAGAGTGAGAGGGATAATACCAGTCCCAAAAATGCATAATTGCTCCTGTGGTGATGCTTGTGAAATTCCCTACTGCTGGTGTCCTTGTGCACCTTCCTCGGTGGAAGGAGAGCGGTAGAGAGAAGGATTTAGGAGTAAGAGTGTAAGAGGAAAGATGAGAGTGAGAGAGGAGAGAGGAGAGTGAGAGGTTTGGGGTGAGAGAGGGTTGAGAGTGAGATGGGCAGAGCGAGTCATCTTATAAAAGATAAAAGCAGGAGAAGAAAGAGGGGCCAAGGGTCATGAATACATTTTTCCCATATCACCCCTCCCTTTTCTCTTATTTTCCCCCTCTCCTTCTCTCCTCCTCTCCCTCCTCTTCCCTCTCCTCCTCTCCTCCTTCTCTCTCTCCCTCCTCTTCCATCTCCCCCTCTCCTCCTCTCCTCTTCTCTTCCTCTCCTCCTCTCCCTCCTCTTCCCTCTCCCCCTCTCCTCCTCGTGTGTGTGTTCTCTCTTCTTTCTGTGTGCGTGTGTGTCTTTTTCCTTCTGTGTGTGGGTGTGTGTCTCTCTCTCTCTCTTTCTGTGTGTGTGTGTCTCTCTCTCTCTCTTCTGTGTGTGTGTGTTCTCTCTCTCTCTTTATGTGTGTATGTGTGTCTCTCTCTTTCTGTGTGTGTGTGTGTGTGTAAGTCTCTCTCTTTCTGTGTGTGCGTCTGTCTCTTTCCATGTGTGTGTGTGTTTGTCAATTGAATCAGGGACACACATGGAGAATGACATGAATAACATGATGAATTGTTTACAGTGAAAGCCGAGGGACTACATTATTCAACAACGATTCAAATACTACACTATGTGTGTGCATGTGTATATCTGTGTGTGTGGTGTGACCATTTGTGATCTAAAGTAGCTGTGTGTGACTGAAAGGATGCATGTAGAGCAACTGTCCCTTGTTGCTATGTGAACACGTTTCTAGTGAATTACATTGACCTACACATTAATAATTCACTGCTTCCATTAACGTCACATATGGAGAGATCATGTAGCACTGAGAGTAAGGAATATGGTGTGTGTGTGTGTGGTGTGTGTGTGTGTGTGTGTGTGTGTGTGTGTGTGTGTGTGGTGTGTGTGTGTGTTGTGTGTGTGTGTGTGTGTGTGTGTGTGTGTGTGTGTGTGTGTGGCACGTTCATACATACGTGCGCGTGTGAAGCTGCTGTTCAATATCATGAATGCATATTCCGTGCTCGCAGGCAGTGGAAATATGTTGGTGTGTGTGTTTTTTGGAACCTGTCGGACCCTCCCGTCGGTGTGTGTACATCCACACGGTGTGATTAGAGAGGTAAATAGATGAATAAACCATATAAAGCGTGGCAGTCTCTCCCTCCATCCCCGAGCATCACAGGAAACAGTCAATGGAAACACTGTGCCGCCAGTCGCCCCTAACATCCCCCATGGTCACCATCCACATTGATTAGCGTTCCTTCTCATCCACCACTTTGCCGCT
>NC_036870.1:24075297-24110927 GCF_002910315.2 Salvelinus sp. IW2-2015
CACTGACAAATATTCAAGTCACACAGGCGAAGATAACTGGCAGAGCTCTTTACAGCAGAAAATAATCCTGCACAACGAAGGATGAATTGATGTGTGGAATTATTAATAATGGACCATTTTTGTAGGTTGATACATGTAGGGCAAATAAAGTCTGACATTTTTAAGTGAAATTACAACTTTTTATCCTTAATACACTACAGGTTGCATTTCCTGCTATGCAGATTGAGGAGCAAAGTCCTAGCTACTTATTTTTGTGGTTTGTATTATTTATCTTTTTTAGGTATAGTTTACTTTTCTTTGGTTTAATCGTTTTTATTCTTTTTTTTGGCTTATGCATAAACATTAACACCTTAACAGTAGTTCAATTCTTAAAAAAGATTGCGCCGCTTAAAAAAATAAAAAACGTAGACTCAGGACCTGAGCAAGTATGCATATTTTTAGTAACATTTGAAAGAAAAACAATTGAAGTTTGTGAAATGTGAAATTAATGTAGAAGAGAATAAACACATTTAGATCTGGTAAAATACAATACAAAGGAAAAAAGATGAGTTTTTTTGTTTGTTATGTTCCGTCATCTTAAATGCAAGAGAAGGCCACAATGTATTATTACATTTTAGGCGCAATTTAGATGTTGGCCACTAGTTGTCGCCAGCGTGTAATGTGCAAATTCTTAGACTAATGAACCATTACATTCTTTTTCAAAAGTTGTACAAGTCTGCCCAAATGTGCCTAATGTATTAATCATTCTTCAGTCATAACTGTCGCACTCTCCTCAAACAATAGCATTGGTATTATTTCACTGTAATTACTACCTGAAATTGGACCAGTGCATTAGACTAACAAATAATTTAAGCTTTCTGCCCATATCAGATATTCTATGTCCTGAGAAATGACAACCACATGCTAACACATTAGAGTACGTAGCTCACCTCCCGCAGGGGCGGGACCGATGCCTATAAGTTAACTCCTACCCAAACCTAACCTTAACCACTTACCTTAACCATTACGAATACAACTTAATTGTAAAGTCAGAGCTTGGACATCCGCAAAGATTCCTGATTGCAAGGACGCTGCGAAAGCTCGCGAACTTCACCGGGTGCTGTCATTGGTAGAGGATAGCTCAATGGCGGGGGAAGGAAAGTTGACAGGTTAGCAAGTCCAAACCAAGAAAAGACAATTTAGTAAAACATTCTAAATAATAGTATCATTACCAGACTCTGTGTTTTCCTTTACATGTACAAATATTTGAGTCTAGTGAAAGCATAGGGATAGTAAGCAAGAATTTGTCGGTTGTGTAGGGAGAAATGGAAGGGAAATGTCCATCATGTGAATATAGTCACAAGCCACATCATCACACCTATGCCTTATATTTTGTCCATGTTGTGTTTAATTGATGATAATGCCATTGTAAGAATGCAAGGCATTCCTATTGGCGATAGTTCCATTTAAAAGAATGTAGGCTATTCCTGATGTATGATAGTTCCCTTAAATAATGTAGGCTATCCCTATTAATTATAGTTCCGCTAAATAATGTAGGCATATTCCTGATTAATGATAGTTCCCCTTAAATAATGTAGGCTATCCCTGATTAATGATAGTCCATTTAAATAATTGAGGCTATCCCTGATTAATGATAGTTCCATTAAATAATGTAGGCTATTCCGATTAATGATAGTTCCCCTTAAATAATGTAGCCTACCCTGATTAATGATAGTTCCATTTTAAATAATGTAGGCTATCCCTGATAAGTGATAGTTCCATTTAAATAATGTAGGCATTCCTGATTAATGATATTCCCCTTAAATAATGTAGGCTATCCCTGATTAATGATAGTTCCATTTAAATAATGTAGGCTATCCCTGATAATATAGTTCCATTTAAATAATGTAGGCTATTCCTGATTAATGATAGTTCCCCTTAAATAATGTATCTATTCCTGATTAATGATAGTTCCACTACCTTTTACTGTCATATAGATACTACGATTTCAAATGATCATCTTAGGAACATTCTGGGCAAACTAGCCTGTGTGCCTGTTTCCTCCGTTCAGTGTCCTTTGTGTGTGCGTCCACATGTGTGCTGGTGTCTCTTTCTGGATATGTGCTATAAGACCTTCCTTAATAGACCATGTAATGCTTGGGAACTGGAACTAAATAGAAATGTAATATGTTTTTCTGACATTTGGGATGTGTTTTACTATTGCTGGTTATCCTGAAGCAGCAGCTTTCTCAGGAGAGACAGTGTGTGTGTGTATCTGTGTGTGTATCTGTGTGTTGTGGTGTGTGCGTGTGTGTGTGCGTGCGTGCGTGCGTGCGTGCATGTGCGTGCGTGTGGAATTCAGAGAGAACTTCAGTGTTTTCTGTCTGAGTTTTTTTCTTTGTTTCTAATGTAGCCCATTACTTAATGGCTACATTAAGATGTTCATGTGTCCATTATCCTAGCTTTTGTATCTCATACATTTTTTTCTGAGAAATGGTAGACAACTTCAAATAGCGGTTTCCATCACTTTACAAGCTATGACATAACAGTATCCATACCACAGTTACTGATATGTATATGTTCTGTCTCTCTCTCTATCCAGATCCCTACTCAGACGATGATGACCTGAAGTGAAGACACAGAGACCCAGATCAGCAGACCAGCCAGGTGTGTTTCAGCACAGACAGGTGAGTCGTGATGTGTGTGTGTGGTGTGTGTGTGTGGAGAGAGAGAGAAGAGAGAAGATAGTGATGTAGACTGCAGCTGGAAGTATACGCATGTGATTAATGGAAAAGAGAAGTTAGGACTAATCTTTATATAATTGTATAAAATATGTACAAGAAATATATATTTTTTACAGAAATAAAAAAAACACATGAAGCCACGCACACGCACACACAAAACACACAGCCACGGCCTCCTTGGCCCCAACCTCTGCCATAAGATACCCCACTGGGGAACCCTTGGCACTGCCTCTCCTGTTCTCACTCCCGTCTCCTCCCTCCTTCTCCTCATCCCCTCCCCCCTCTCTCATCCCTCGGGCTCCTGTTGATGATGCTTAAGTCCTGACTCACCACATGTAAATTAAGATGTAAGCCGATTAACGGACGTGCAATAATTTGATTTAACCGTGCGCTGTTTGATGATGCCCCCTCCAAGACTTGATTATGTAAACAGGGAATAAAGGGAAAAGAGATAGGAATGAGAGAGGAAGCGAAGAGAAGATGAGAGGATAATACCATCCCAAAAATGCATAATTGCTCCTGTGTGATGCTTGTGAAATTCCCTACTGCTGGTGTCCTTGTGCACCTTCCGCCTGAAGGAGAGCGGTAGAGAGAAGGATTTAGGAGTAAGAGTGTTAAGAGGAAAGATGAGAGTGAGAGGGAGAGGAGAGTGAGAGGTTTGGTGAGAGAGGTTGAGAGTGAGATGGGCAGAGCGAGTCATCTTATAAAAGATAAAGCAGGAGAAGAAAGAGGGGCCAACGGTTCATGAATACATTTTTCCCATATCACCCCTCCCTTTCTCTTATTCCCCCTCTCTTCTCTCCTCCTCTCCCTTCCTCTTCCCTCTCCTCCTCTCCTCCTTCTCTCTCTCCCTCCCTCTCCATCTCCCCCTCTCCTCCTCTCCTCTCTCTTCCTCTCCTCCTCTCCTCCTCTTCCCTCTCCCCCTCTCCTCCTCTCCTCTTCTCCTCCTTTCCTTCTCTCCTCCTCTCCCTCCTCTTCCCTCTCTCTCCTCTACTCCTCTCCTCCTCTCCTCTCCCTCTCTCTCCTCTCCTCCTCTTCCTCTCCCTCCTCTTCCCCTCTCCTCCTCTCCTCCCCTCTGCTCCCCTCCTCTCCTCCTCTCTCCTCCCTCCTTCCCTCTCCCTCCTCTTCCCTATCCCCCTCTACCCTCTCCCCCTCTTCTCCTCCTTTCCTCCTCTCCTCTTCTCCTCCTCTCCTCCTCTCCTCCTCTCCTCATCTCATTCTCTCCTCCTCTCCCTCCTCTTCCCTCCCTCCTCTTCCCTCTCCTCCTCTTCCTCTCCCTCCTCTTCCTCTCCCTCCTCTTCCCTCTCCTCCTCTTCCCTCTCCCTCCTCCTCCTCTCCTCCTCTCCTCCTCTCCTTCTCTCCTCCTCTCCTTCTCTCTCCTCTCCCTCCTCTTCCCTCTCCTCCTCTTCCCTCTCCCTCCTCTTCCCTCTCCTCCTCTCCACCTCTTCTCTCCCTCCTCTTCCCTCTCCCCCTCTCCTCCTCTTCTCTCTCCCTCCTCTCCCTCTCCCCCTCTCCTCTTCTCTCCGCTCCTCCCTCCTCCTCTCCCTCCTCTTCCTTCTCCTCCTCTCCTCTTCTTCTCCTATCCCCTCTCCCTCTCCCTCTCCTCCTCCCCCTCTCCTCCTCTCCCCTCCTCTCCTCCCCTTCTCCATCAAGGGCACTCGTCAGTGAATTGTACCCATTTTCACTGCTGTCCCTCTTTCATTTAGCCTCTTACATTTGACACGCAACCCTTCAAAACACCCCCCCCCCCCCCCCCATGGGCCCGAAAGTAGCACTATAAAGGTGAAGTGTGTCATTTGGACACAAACCATATTATATTAATGCTCATGGAATACTATCTAAATCCTCATGAATATTACCTAAAGGCTCATGAATACCACGACCACAGGTTCCATGCCTCATAAAGATGATGAATATTACTGTGAAGTAATAGGGATTGAGTAGACCAAATATACCTTATTCATCCCTTCTTTCTCTACCTCTCCCTTCTCAAGTCACATCATTGAATTAGATTTATAGACATGAAAAGACACTTCTCTCTCCTTCTCTTCCCCTCCCGTCTTTATTCCACCCCTTGTCTCACTCTCACTACTTCATCTGTTCCAACTCTTCCATCTTTAATAAAATCCCCTCTCTTTCTCTTCTCTCTCTCGCTCTCTCTCTCTCTCTCCAGTGACCCTGCGGCGGAGAGTGGTCTCAGTGGAGTGTGTGTTTCGTAACATGTGGTCAGGTTGGCAGGTGAGGACGCGCTCGTGTGTTCCTCCCTACGGCACCCTGTGTAGCGCGCCCTTGAGAGAGACACGTATGTGTAACAATACCGCCACCTGCCCCGGTGACCCGGCCACTGAGCTCAGGTGGCATGACATGAACATACACACTTGCACACACACACTTGCACACGCTCGCAAAGACCACAGGTACTGTACAGTACCGAACACATAAACATTCATAACCACTGTATGATCACAGCTGTAAAGCTTCACTGAGACTGCATGAGACTGCCACAGCTGGTACACAATTCACCCTACTATAGCTAGCCCCCACTGTGAACTGGCATTGACTGTCTGTGACACTAATTATATTCTTTAGTTCATGGGATGTGTGTTTGTGTTTTGGTGTGTTTCCGTGTGTGTGTGTGTGTGTGTGTGTGTGTGTGTGTGTGTGTGTGTGTGTGTGTGTGTGTGTGGTGTGTGTGTGTGTGGTGTGTTGTGTGTGTGTGTGTGTGTGTGTGTGGGTGTGTGTGTTTATGTCTGTGTGTGTGTGTGTGTGGATATCTTGTATGTGATGTATGCTCTGTGGCGTGTGCGTGTGTTGGAAGTATTTACGGCACACACACAAGCGACAGTTTTTGCTGATGCTCTCTTGAGAGAGGAAACAGAGGAGAAATGCTACAACATTTCCCTGTCAGTGCATATGCTAATCTTTTCTTATGCAAATGTTAGAATGTGATTTGTTGGCTAAGTGGCTTTTTTCCAATCCAGCGCCAATATGAGTCCCCTCAGCTGATCCTTTGATGAGAGATTGGTTGCTGTGTTGCTTTTGTGTCAATTATTTCATTATTTCAATTTTTATTTCATTTTTCCAGCCCTTCTCTCAGATGTGATTTTCTTCCCGCCGTGGCTTCGGGGGTTACGGTGGATTGGTAAGGCGGGCGGGCAGGCGTGAAGCGGGTGGATGATGAAGGAACGCTAATCAATGTGGATGGTGACCATGGGATGTTAGGGGCGACTGGCGGCACAGTGTTTCCATTGACTGTTTCCTGTGATGCGTCGGGGATGGAGGGAGAGACTCCACGCTTTATATGGTTTATTCATCTATTTACCTCTCTAATCACACCGTGTGGATGTACACACACCGACGCGGAGGGTCCCGACAGTCCAAAAAACACACACACCAACATATTTCCACTGCTGCGAGCACGGAATATGCATTCATGATTTGAACAGCAGCTCACACGCGCACGATGTATGAACGTGCACACACACACACACCACACACACACACACACACCCACACACACACACACACACACACACACACACACACACACACACACACACACACACACACACACCACACCACACACACACACCATATTCCTTACTCATCAGTGCTACATGATCTCTCATATGTGACGTTAATGGAAGCAGTGAATTATTAATGTGTAGGTCAATGAATTCACTAGAAACGTGTTCACATAGCAACAAGGGACAGTTGCTCTACATGCATCCTTTCAGTCACACACAGCTACTTTAGATCACAAATGGTCACACACACACACACAGATATACACATGCACACACATAGGTAGTATTTGAATCGTTGTTGAATAATGTAGTCCCTCGGCTTTCACTGTAAACAATTCATCATGTTATTCATGTCATTCTCCATGTGTGTCCCCTGATTCAATTGACAAACACACACACACATGGAAAGAGACAGACGCACACACAGAGAAGAGAGAGACTTACACACACACACACACACAGAAAGAGAGAGACACACATACACACATAAAGAAGAGAGAAGACACACACACACAGAAAGAGAGAGAGAGAACACACACACAGAAAGAGAGAGAGAGAGACACACACACACACAGAAGGAAAAAGACACACACGCACACAGAAAGAGAGAGAGACACACACACACACACACAGAAAGAGAGAGACACACACACAGAGACACACACACACCAGAAAGAAGAGAGACACACACACACACAGAAAGATACACACACACACATGCACACATGCACATCCAATAATACATACTTGGAATAGAGCTGATTACACCATATCAAAATGCATCCCAAAACTTTTTATACCAAAGACACACTAAATATACAAAAGTATGTGACACTCCTCAAATGAGTGGATTTGGCTATTTCAGCCACACCCGTTGCTGATTTGATTTGACAGCGTGTATAAAATCGAGCACACAGCCATGCAATCTCCATAGACAAACATTGGCAGTGGAATGGCCGTACTGAAGAGCTCAGTGACTTCAACGTGGCACCGTCATAGGAGGCCACCTTTCCAACAAGTCAGTTCCTCAAATTTCTGCCCTGCTAGAGCTGCCCCCAGTCAAGTGTAAGTGCTGTTATTGTAAGTGGAAACATCTAGGAGCACAACGGCTCAGACGCGAAGTGGTAGCCACACAGGCTTACAGAATGGGACTGCCGAGTGCTGAAGCGTGTTAGAGCGTAAAATAATTTGTCCTCAGTTACAACACTTCACTACCGAGTTCAAACTGCCCTCGGAAACAATGTCAGCACAAGAACTGGTCGTCCTAAGCCGAAGATCACCATCGTAATGGCAAGCTTTGGCTGGAGTGGTGTAAAGCTCTCAGCCATTGGACTCTGGAGCAGTGGAATCACGTTATCTGGAGTGATGAATCATGCTTCACCATCTGGCAGTCCGACGGACGAATCTAGGTTTGATGCCAGGAGACCGCTACCTGCCCGAATGCTGATCAATGGTCCGGGCTAGTGGGGTAGATCGGCTAGGCCCTTAGTCCAGTGAAGGGAAATCTTAATGCTTCAGCATACTATGACATTCCAGACCATTCTGTGTTTCCAACTTTGTGGCAACAGATTGGGGAAGGCCCTTTCCTGTTTCAGCATTGACATTATCACTCCAGATAAACGTATTCCACTGCTCAGAGTCCAAGGTCTGGAGAGCTTTACACCACTCCAGCCAAAGCTTGCCATAGCGCCATGGTGATCTTCGGCTTTGTAGGGACGAAACAGCTCTGTGCTGACATGTTCCAGGAGGCAGTTTGAAATCGGTAGTGAGTGTCTGTAACTGAGGACAAATGTTTTACGTCTACACGCTTCAGCACTCGCATCCCATTCTGTAAGCCTGTGTGGCCTACAACTTCTGCGTCTGAGCCGTTGTTGCTCCTAGATTTTCCACCTTACAATAACAGCACTTACACTTGACTGGGCAGCTTCTAGCAGGGCAGAAAATTTGAGCGAAACTGACTTGGAAGGTGCCTCCTATGACGGTGCCACGTGAATCCACTGGTAAATCCAGTACGCCATTCCACTGCCATGTTTCTATGGAGATTGCATGGCTGGTGCTCGATTTTATACACCTGTTCAAATCAAATCAGCAAACGGGTTGTGGCTGAAATAGCCAAATCCACTCATTGAAGAGTGTCCACATACTTTTGTAATATTAGTGTGTCTTTGGATAAAAAAGTTTTGATGCATTTTGATATGGTGTAAATCAGCTCTATTTCAAGTAATGTATTATTGAATGTGCATGGTGGCATGTGTTGTGTGTATCTTTCTGTGTGTGTGTGTGTCTCTCTCTTTGTTTGCTGCTCTCTGTGTTGGTGTGCTCTCTCTTCTGTGTGTGTGTGATTGTGTTCATCTCTTCTCTTTCTGGTGCGTCACTTGTGTGTCTTTTTCCTTCTGTGTGTGATGTGGTCTCTCTCCTCTCTTTCTGTGGTGTGTGTCTCTCTCTCTCTCTTTCTGTGTGTGTTCTCTCTCTCTCTTCTTTATGTGTGTATGTGTGTCTCTCTCTTTCTGTGTGTGTGCTTGTGTTAAGTCTCTCTTCTTTCTGAATGTGTGCTGTCTGTTCTCTTTCATGGTGTGTTGTTGTCAATTGAATCAGGGACACCACATGGAGATATGACATGAATAACATGGATGAATTGTTACAGTGAAACGCCGAGGACGTACATTATTCAAACAACGATCAAATACTACACTATGTGTGTGCATGTGTATATCGTGTGTGTGTGTGTGACATTTGATACTAAGTACGTGTGTGTGACTGAAAGGATGCATGTAGAGCAACTGTCCCTCTTTGCTA
The DNA here is from genome assembly GCF_002910315.2 of Salvelinus sp. IW2-2015. Taxonomy (NCBI): domain Eukaryota; kingdom Metazoa; phylum Chordata; class Actinopteri; order Salmoniformes; family Salmonidae; genus Salvelinus; species Salvelinus sp. IW2-2015. The sequence goes on from NC_036870.1 coordinate 24,084,344, forward strand.
GTGAACACGTTCTAGTGAATTACATTTACCTACACATTAATAATTTCCTTCCTTCCATTTAACTTCACATATGGAAGATCATGTAAGCACTGAGAGTAAGGAATATGGTTGTGTGTGGTGTTGGTGTGTGTGTGTGTGTTGTGATGGTTGTGTGTGTGTGTGTGTGTTGATGTGTGTGTGTGTGTTGTGTGTGTTGTGTGGTGTGCTGGTGCACGTCATACATACGTCCGCGTGTGAGCTGCTGTTCAAATCAGAATGCATAATTCCGTGCTCGCAGGCAGGGAAATATGTTGGCGTGTGTGTTTGTGTGAACCTGGTCGGAACCCCTCCCGTCGGTTGTGTACATCCACACGGTGTGTTAGAGAAGGAAATATAGATGAATAAAACCATATAAAGCGTGGAGTCTCTCCTCATCCCCGACGCATCACAGGAAACAGTCAATGGAAAACACGTGCCGCCAGTCGCCCCTAACATCCCCCATGGTCCACCACCCACATTGATTAGCGTTCCTTCTCAGTCCACCCGCTTCACGCCTGCCCGCCCGCCTTACCCAATCCACCGTACCCCCCGAAGACCACGGCGGTGAAGAAAATCACATCTGAGAGAAGGGCTCGAAAAAATGAAATAAAAAAATTGAAATAATGAAATAAAACAAAACCACAAACACAGCAACCAATCTCTCATCAAAGATCAGCTGAGTCGGACTCATATTGGCGCTGGATGGAAACAAAGCCACTAGCCAAACAAATCACATTCTAACATTTGCATAAGAACAAGATTAGCATATGCACTGACAGGAAATGTTGTAGCATTTCCTCTGTATCTCTCTCTCAAGAAAGAGCATCAGCAAAAAACTGCTCGCATGTGTGTGTGCCGTAAATACTTCCACACACACGCACACGCACACGAGAACATACACACATACAAAATATACACACCACACACACACACCACACAGACATACACACACACCCACCACACACACAACACACACCACACACACACACCACACACACACACACACACACACACACACACACACACACACACAAACACACACACACACAACACGCACACAACACACCGCACACACACCAAAACCAAACCACAACACCACACATCCCCAACTAAAGAATATAATAGTATACAGACAGTCAATGCCAGTCACAGTGGGGAACTACTATAGTAGGTAGAAATGTGTACCAGCTGTGCAGTCTCATGCAGTCTCAGTTGAAGTTACCAGGCTTGATCATACAGTGGTTATTGAAAGTTTATTGATCGTACTGACAGTACCTGTGGTCTTTGCAGCGTGGCAAAGTGTGGAGTGGCAAGGTGTATGTTCATGTCATGCCTACCTGAGCGCAGTTCCGGTCACCGGGGCAGTGCGTATTGTTACACATACGTGTCTCTCTCAGGGCGCCGCTACACCAGGGTGCCGTAGGGATGGAGGACACACACAGAGCGCAGTCCTCACCTTGCCAACCCTGACCACAAGTTAAACGAACACACACTCCAGCTGACCACTCCCTCCGCCGCAAGGTACCTGAGAGAGAGAGAGAGCGAGAAAGATGAGAGAGAAGAGAGGGGATATTAAAGATGCGGAAGAGTAAAGATGAATAGTGAGAGAGTGAGACATAGGGTGGAAATAAGAACGGGAGGAAGAGAAGGAAGAGAAGTGTTTTCATGTCTATTAAAATCTAAACTTCAAATGAGTGTGACTTGAGAAGGAGAGTAGAGAAAGAAAGGGACATGAATAAGGTAATTTGTCTTACTCAATCCCTATTACTTCACACTAATATCATCATCTTATAGCATGACCTGTTCTGGTATTCATGAGACCTTTAGGTAATCACTGAGGATTAGATATATTCATGAGCATAAATAATATGTTTGTGTCCCAAATGACACCCAACTTCCCTGTATAGTGCTACGTTCGGCCCATGGGGGGGGGGGGGTGTTTGGAAGGGCTTGCCTGTCAAATGTAAGAGCTAAATAAAGGGACAGCCAGTGAAAATGGGTACAATCTTCACTACGATTGCCCCTTGATGAGAAGGGAGGAGAGGAGGAGAGGAGGAGAGGGAGAGGAAGAGAGGATGAGGAGAGAGAGGATAGGAGAAGAAGAGGAGAGGAGGAGAAGGAAGAGGAGGAGAGGAGGAAGAGGAGGAAGCGGAGCGAGAAAGAGGAGAGGGGAGAGGAAAGAGGGAGAGAGAAGAGGAGGAAGGGGGAGAGGGAAAGAGAGGTGAGAGAAGAGAGGGAAGAGGAGAGAGGAAGAGGACGGGAGGGAACGAGGAGAGAGGTGAGAGGAGGGAGAGGAGGAGCAGAGAGGAGAGAGGGAGAGAGGAGAGAGTGAGAGGAGAGGGAAGAGAGGAAGGGAAGAGAGGAGAGGAAGAGGAGGGAGAGGAAAGGAGAGGAAGAGCGAAGGAGTGAGAGGAAGAGGAGGAGAGGAGAGGAGAGAGAGGAGAAGAATGAGATGAGAGAGGAGAGAGGAGCGCAAGGAGAGAGGAGAAGAAGGAGAGAAGAGGACAGGAGAGGAGTAAGGGGATAGGAGATGGAGAGGAGAGAAGACGGGAGAGGGAGTGAGAAGAGGGGGAGTAGAGGAGGAGAGGAAGAGGAGAGAGAGAGAGGAGGAGGGAGAAGAGAAGAGAGGAGAGGAGGAGGGGAGAGGAGGAGAGAGATAGAGAGAGAGAAAGGAGGAGGAGAGGGAGAGAGAGGAGAGAGAGGAGGGAGAGAAAAAGGAGGGAGGAGGAGAGAGAGGAAGAGAGGAGAGAGGAAGGAGAGAGGAGAGAGGGAAAGTGAGCGAGAAACACACACAGAGAGACACACACACAGAAAGAGAGAGACACACACACACACAGAAAGATACACACACACACATGCACACATGCACATCCAATAATACATTACTTGAAATAGAGCTGATTACACCATATCAAAATGCATCCCAAAACTTTTTTATACCAAAAGACACACTAAATATACAAAAGTATGTGGACACTCCTTCAAATGAGTGGATTTGGCTATTTCAGCCACACCCGTTGCTGATTTGATTTGACAGGTGTATAAAATCGAGCACACAGCCATGCAATCTCCATAGACAAACATTGGCAGTGGAATGGCCGTACTGAAGAGCTCAGTGACTTCAACGTGGCACCGTCATAGGAGGCCACCTTTCCAACAAGTCAGTTCCTCAAATTTCTGCCCTGCTAGAGCTGCCCCAGTCAAGTGTAAGTGCTGTTATTGTAAGGTGGAAACATCTAGGAGCAACAACGGCTCAGACGCGAAGTGGTAGGCCACACAGGCTTACAGAATGGGACTGCCGAGTGCTGAAGCGTGTAGAGCGTAAAAATAATTTGTCCTCAGTTACAACACTCACTACCGAGTTCAAACTGCCTCTGGAAACAATGTCAGCACAAGAACTGTTCGTCCTAAGCCGAAGATCACCATGCGTAATGGCAAGCTTTGGCTGGAGTGGTGTAAAGCTCTCAGCCATTGGACTCTGGAGCAGTGGAATCACGTTATCTGGAGTGATGAATCATGCTTCACCATCTGGCAGTCCGACGGACGAATCTAGGTTTGATGCCAGGAGACCGCTACCTGCCCGAATGTGATCAATGTTCCGGGCTAGTGGGGTAGATCGGGCTAGGCCCCTTAGTTCCAGTGAAGGGAAATCTTAATGCTTCAGCATACTATGACATTCCAGACCATTCTGTGTTTCCAACTTTGTGGCAACAGATTGGGGAAGGCCCTTTCCTGTTTCAGCATGACATTGCCCCTGTGCACAAAGTAAGTTCCATACAGAAATGGTTTGTCGAGATTGGTGTTGAAGAACTTGACTGGCCTGCACAGAGCCTTGATCTCAACCCCATCGAACAGCTTTGGGATGAATTGGAACTCGTACTGCGAGCCAGGCCTCACCGATGTTCTTCTGGCTGAATGGAAGCAAGTCCCCGCAGCATTGTTCCAACAACTATGGGAACGCTATCCCAGAAGAGTGGAGGCTGTTATAGCAGCAAAGGGGGGACCAACTCCATATTAATGGCCATGATTTTGGAATGAGATGTTCAACGATCAGGTGTCCACATACTTTTGGTAATGTAGTGTATATTATATCATTTTATAAATGAGTAGAGGGAACGACCGTGTACAGTATTGACTGTGTGGTCAGTATACTAGTCCTTGAGCTAGGGACTTGATCGTTTGAGAGAAAGGGAACTTATGTTTGTTTGTGTGTGTTTATTTGTGTGTGTGTGTTTCTTTGTGTGTGTGTGTGTGTGTGGTGTGTTGTGTGTGTGTGTGTTGGTGTGTGTGTGTGTGTGTGTGTGGTGGTGTGTGTGTGTGTGTGTGTGTGTGTGTGTGTGTGTGTGTGTGTGTTGTGTTGTGTGTGTGTGTGTGTGGCCATATTCGTGTGTGTGTGCACATGGTTGTGTGCATGTGTTGGGACTGTGCTGAAGTGCTGCCTGGTGTCTCAAGTTGTCCAAGTTGCCATTGATCGTTGTGCATGGCGGTGGCTTAGCAAAGTCTGTGTGTCTGTCTGCATGTGTGTGTTGTTCTTTGCTAAACATATTTCTTCGTATTCCCTGGGCTCTCTGCATTGTCTGTTTAATTTCTCTAATATGACCTTTGGCCTCTTCTCGTAGCCTTGGTTGCGTGCTCTCTGGGCTCATTGCAAATGCATAAAAAGGCTCTGGTATATTGTCCAGAGAAACACATCAGGCTATAGGTGTGTGTCATAGGAGGTTGGTGGCACCTTAATGTGGGAGGACAGGCTCATGGTAATGGCTGAAGCAGAATAAGTGGTTTTGCATGTGGTTTGATGTCATTCCATTTGCTCAATTCCAGACATTATTATGAGCCGTCCTCCCCTGAGAAGCCTCCACTGGTGTGTGTGTTCACTCCTGATGCTTTTTAGCTGTGTTTCTCAAACTCCTGCTCCCTTCCTGCACTACTGTTCCACACAGTCTCTGTGGGTATGTGGGCACTGGTAGTAAGTAACGCTCTAACATGGGGATTGTCACTGGATACTCTGTCACTTATTCACTCATTCCTTGTCTTGCAAGATGATCAATGTTCCAGGCTAATGGGATAGATTCTCCCTCTGACCAGTAGGTGATGCTACACCCAGTGTTTTAACCCTCACTATACCCCAGTGTTTTAAAGCTAGCTACACCCCATGTTTTAACCCTCACTATACCCAGTGTTTTAAAGCTAGCTACACCCCAGTGTTTTTAACCTCACTACACCGCATGTTTAACCTCACTACACGCAGTGTTTTAACCCTCACTACACCGCCAGTGTTTAACCCTCACTACACCGCAGTGTTTTTAACCCTCACTACACCGCAGTGTTTTAACGCCTCACTACACCGCAGTGTTTAACCCTCACTACACCGCGAGTGTTTTAACCCTCACGTACACCGCAGTGTTTTAACCCTCACTACACGCATGTTTTAACCCTCACTACACCGCAGTGTTTTAACCCTCACTACACCGCAGTGTTTTAACCCTCACTACACGCGTTTTAACCCTCACTACACCCCAGTGTTTAAATGCTCACTACATCCCAGTGTTTTAACCCTCACTCATCCCAGTGTTTTAACCCTCACTACACCCCAGTGTTTAAACCCTCACTACACCCCAGTGTTTTAACCTACTACACCCCAGTGTTTAACCCTCACTACACACCAGTGTTTAACCCTCACTACACCCCAGTGTTTTAACCCTCACTACACCCCAGTGTTTTAACCCTCCACTACACCCCAGTGTTTTAACCCTCACTAACCCCGTGTTTTAACCCTCACTACATCCCAGTGTTTTAACCCTCACTACAACCCATTGTTTTAACCCTCACTACACACCATGTTTAACCCTCACTACACCCAGTGTTTTAACCCTCACTACATCCCAGTGTTTTAACCCTCACTACACTCCAGTGTTTTTAACCCTCACTACACCCCAGTGTTTTTACCCACACTACATCCCAGTGTTTTAACCCTCACTACACCCAGTGATATAACCCTCTCTACCCTCTCTGTTATGTGTGTGTGTGTGTGTGTGGTGTGTGTGTGTGTGGTGTGTGTGGTGTGTGTGTGTGTGTGTGTGTGTGTGTGTGTGTGTGTTGTTGTGTGTGTGTGGTGTGTGGTGGTGCGTGTGTGTGTGTGTGTACATGTGAGTGTGTGTTGTGTGTGGTGTGTGTGTGTGTGTTGTGGGTTGTGTGTGTGTGTGGCGTGCGTGCGTGCGTGTGCATTTGCATGTGTCTGGGTCCAGTGCATTCAGAAAGTATCATTCCCTTGACTTATTTTCACATTTTGTTGTGTTACAGCATGAATTCAAACTGATTTAAATGAATAAAAAAGTCACCCATCATCACACAATACCCCATAATGACAAAATGAAAACATGTATTGGCACATTAATTGAAATAAATAAAATACAACCCTGAGTGAAAACATGTTAGAATCACCTTTTGGCAGCAATTAAAGCTGTGAGTCTTTCTGGRTAAGTCTCTAAGAGCTTTCCACATCTGGATTGTACAATATTTGCATGTTATTATTTCAAGAATTCTTCAAGCTCTGTTAATTTGATTGTTGATCATTGCTTGACAGCCATTTTCAAGTCTTGCCATAGATTTACAAGCCAATTTAAGTCCAACTGTAACTAGGCCACTCAGGAACATTCAATGTAATCTTGGAACGCAACTCTAGTGTTGATTTGGCCTTTTGTTTTAGGTTATTGTCCTGCTGAAAGGTGAATTTGTCTCCCAGTGTCTGTTGGAAAGCAGACTGAACCAGGTTATTTTACCTCTATGCTGTTTATTTTTMTACTGAAAGTCTCCCGATGTAAAGCATGCCCATAACAGGAGGACAGCAACCACCATGCATGAAAAACTGAAGAGTGTTACTCAGTAATGTCTTGGATTAATCATACATTAAACTCTGTAACTATTTTAATGTCACCATTGGCCTCATGGTGAAATCCCTGAGAGGTTTCCTTCCTTTCCGGCAACTGAGTTAGGAAGGACGCCTGTATCTTTATAGTGACTGGGAGTAGTATTGATACACCATCCAAAGTGTAATGAATACCTTCACCGTGCTTAAAGGGATATTCAATGTCTGCTTTTTTTTTCTTCCCCAACCAATACATYTACCCATCTACCAATACATGTAGGTACCTGTCACGTTCCTGACCTGTTTTCTATTGTTTTGTATGTGTTTAGTTGGTCAGGGCGTGAGTTGGGATGGGCAGTCTGTGTTGTTTGTTCTANTACCTGTCACGTTCCTGACCTGTTTTCTATTGTTTTGTATGTGTTTAGTTGGTCAGGGCGTGAGTTGGGATGGGCAGTCTGTGTTGTTTGTTCTATGTGGGAGTGTGTTGGTTAATTAGCCTTATATGGTTCTCAATCAGGGACAGGTGTTATTCATTTCCTCTGATTKAGAATCATATATAGGTTGGCTGTTCTCACTGTTTGTTTGTGGGTGATTGTCTTCCGTGTCTGTGTCTCACACGGGACTGTTTTCGGTTTGTTCGTTTTATGTAGTCTATTCCTGTTCGTGAGTTCTTTCGTGTCTTTATGTAAGTTCCATGTTCAGGTTTCGTCTACGTCGTTTTCTTATTTTGTAAGTTATTCAAGTGTTCTTCGTGTTTCGTCTTTATTTAATAAATTCATTATGTCATCATACCTCGCTGCGTATTGGTCCACCGATCCTTCTCTCCTCTCCTCGTCCGAGGAGGAGGAAGAGCTAGAGTACCGTTACAGTACCCTTCTTTAAGAGGCATTGGAAAACCTCCCTGGTGTATGTGGTTAAATCTGTGTTTGAACTGCTCAACTGAGGGACCTTACAGATAATTGTATGTGTGTGGTACAGAGATGAGRTAGTCATTCAAAAATTATGTTAAACACTATTATTACACGCAGAGTGAGCATGCAACTTATTATGTAACTTGTTAAGCACATTTTCAGACCTGAACGTTTTATTTTTATATCGAGGCAAGTCAGTTAAAAACAAATTCTTATTTACAATGAAGACCTACCAAACCCTAACCCGGATGACGCTGGGCCAATTGTGTGCCGCCCTATGGGACTTACAATCATGGCTGGTTTTGAAACAGCCTGGAATCCAACCAGGATCTGTAGTGATGCCTCTAGCACTGAGATGCAGTGCCTTAGACCGCTGTGCCACTCGGGAGCCCCATAACCTATTTAGGTTTGCCATAACAAAAGGTTTGAATGCTTATTGACTGAAGACATTTTAACTTTTCATATTTAATTATTTTGTCACCATTTCTAAAAACATATTTCCAGTTTGACATTATGTGGTATTGTGTTTAAGCCAGTGACATAAAATCTAAATGTAATCCATTTTAAATTCAAGCTGTAACACAACAAAATGTAGAAAAAATCAAGGGGTGTAAATTATTTCTGAAGGCAGTGTATCTCACTGTGTTTTTTACCACCTACCCATTTACCCAACAATGACATCCATCCTCTACAGATGTTTGGTGGCCTATCAGTCTGACAGAACTTGGATGCCTTTTTCTGTCTGTTCAGTTTATAATGCACCAGTCTAATCGCTCTCCTTCATTTCTCTGCCTCTGTCTATCTCTCTCTTTCCTGTCTCTTTCCTGTAATCCTTACCTCCAATCCCCTCTATTCTACCTTCACTCTTAGAAGAAAAGGTGCTATCTAGAACCTAAAATGGTTCTTYGACCCATGAAACCCTTTTTGGTTTCATGTAAAACCCTTTCAGTACTCATCTCTAAAACAAAAACAATTTAGATCAAAAGAGTCCATATTAACAAAGGAATTTGAAGGACTAACAGTACAGTTAGATAGCAATAAAAACTGTACCATAGAGGCACAGAATAAGTTAGAGGAAACACAAAAATAGATGGWGGAACTTATTTAAGAAAAATCCWGTGTAATATATTATACAAATAAAGCGAAATTCTGTTTTAATCTTCAAAAATGATTTACTGAAACTTGTTACAAATGATGGAGTCACCCATGATTCACCAAACTATATTTTGAAAGAGAAAGTAAAGGACKTTAAGCATATGTTTTTGTTTCAGTCTCCTCCATCTCCACTAMCCAAGGCTAATTGTATGGATTGTTTTTCTATTAATAATGAATTAACAGCTGTGCAGAATGACTCATGTGAAGGCAAATTACAGAGGAGGAACTTCTTGATGCAATTAAAGACTTTAAGTTCTGGAAAACTCCAGGGCTGGATGACATACCAGTGGAGGTATACCAAACTTTTTTGATAGACTCAGAGGACTGTTATTAGCATGTTTTAACCACTCCTATATAAATGGTCAATTATCGGACACTCAACAAGAACGTCTGATTTCATTATTACTGAAAGGATCCAAGTGGCAAATATAAAGATCCAGTCCATGTAAAAAAATGTAGGCATCTTACTCTTCAGTGTTGTGATTCAAAAATGCTACCATGGAAAGGAAAACACTTTTCTATTTGTGGAAAAATCACCTAGATTAACTCTTTAGACATATCAAAATGTATCTATTTACTTGTGATTTTGCCTACACTTAGCGACCTGTTTTTAAAGTTATTTGAAAAAATATAATACATTTTATTTGGAATGCAAGCCAGACAAAATTAAAAGGGCCTATTTATATAATGAATGTGAATTCGGAGAGCAGAAATGATTCAATATTAAAGCATTATACCTCTCACTAAAGGCTTCAGTCATACAAAAGTTATATTTAAATCTGAAATCGTTCTCTAGCAAATTAGTAAGAATGTCTCACCCCATGTTTAATAATGGCCTTTTTCCCTTTATTCAGATTACAACCGCTCACTTTTGGTTATTTGAAACCGAAATCATCTCTAAATATAGTTATTTTTTAAACAAGCCATAGAAAGTTGATTGCAATTTCAGTTTAATTCACCAGAAAAGACAGAACAAACAATACAACAAATATTGTGGTTAAACTAAAATATAGTAATTGATGAAAAAATATGTATTTTTTGATAACATTTTAAAAGGTATAATCTTTGTAAATGATATCATAAATTGGACGGGTGGAGTTATGTCACACATGCAGCTAACACAAATAGAGTCATTAGATCATTTATTTTGGTACTGTTCATATGTAGCTCATTTTTGATCACAGGTCCAAGAATGGCTAAAGAATTGCAATATTTACCTGGAGCTAACGCTGCAGTTAGCAATACTGGGTTATTTGAAAAGTCATACTCAATTGATAAATAATATAATAATAATTTTTGTAAAAATGTTTATCTTTAATTTACAATCTGTAGAAGCTATGAGAATAGAAAGGTTCAGAACTTTTGTGAAACAGCACAGCACAGTTGAAAAATATATGGCAGATAGAAATCCAATATGGATGGTGTTAAGAGATAGATGGCAGGGGTTGAATGGAGCTGAAGGGTGGGACTAATAACAACAAGATAACAAATGTAAAATATACTGTGTCTGTAAAATGTCTATAGGTTCAGAAATGTTGTTAAATAGAACAGTTAAAAATATATGGCATTTTGAAATTGGACTGGATGGATATCAGAAACAAATGAGGTGGAGGTTAGAGGAAGGCCATGACTAAAAACTAACTAAATATAACTTTTGTAAAATAGATTGTCTGTAAAATGTATATAGTATGTGTCACGCCCTGACCTTAGAGATCCTTATTTATTCTCTATGTTTGGTTAGGTCAGGGTATGACTCGGGGGGGAGAATCTATGTTTTCTATTTCTTTGTTGTTTTTGCCTAGTGTGGTTCCCAATCAGAGGCAGCTGTCTATCGTTGTCTCTGATTGGGGATCATATAATAGTTGTCATTTTCCGTTTGGGTTTTGTGGGGTGTTGTTGTTATGAATTTTATGAATAATGACTAGATGATGTATACATTTAACGTAGAACTATAACTAACAGAATTCTACCCTGTCACTGTATGATTGTATGAAATTTATTAGAATCATAAATCTAAATCTGATGTGTGTAGTTTTAGTCAGAACTAGTACAAGGACTTTTTGTTCCTTTTTAGTATGTAAGCACGGTGCAAGTGTGAGACAATGTATGAGATAAGAGGAGCTATCGACAGACAAGCTGTACTACTGTGTTCCTTTCAGGACATTCTGTCCCCACCCAGGGGGGGGGGGAGACCTTGGGCTTGTAGTAGATTGTTTAAAACCTCTACTTAATACCCATACCGCATCCGGGAGCACTTTCCTAACAACAGCTGAATTGGAGGCGCGCCAAATTCAAAAACATTCTATAAATATTTATAATCATGCAATCACAAGTGAAATATAGCAAAACACAGCTTAGCTTGTTGTTAATCCACCTATCATGTCAGATTTTGAAAATATATTTTACAGCGAAAGAAATCCAAGCTTTTGTGAGTGTAGCTTTTAATGCTAAATCAGCTAACCCCAAATCAGCATGTCACCAAAGAGTCACGAAAGAGTGAAAAGCAATAAAATGTATGGCTTACCTTAGATAATCTTCAGACGTGTCCACTCACGAGACTCCCAGTTACACAACAAATCTTATTTTTGTTCGATAAATATTACTTTTATCACAAAAAAAACGCCATTTGGGTTGTGCGTCATGAAGAAAAAAAAGTGTGTCTCATTCAGGTCCTGAACGGAAGAGAGAAAATTCCAAATGTATCAGACTAAAAAAATATTCCAAAAAATATTTATAATCATGCAATCACAAGTGAAATATACCAAAAACACAGCTTAGCTTGTTGTTAATCCACCTATCGGGTCAGATTTTGAAAATATATTTTACAGCGAAAGAAATCCAAGCTTTTGTGAGTGTAGCATTCTATGCTACATTAGCGTAGCCTTATATTAGCTTGCTTGGCTTGGCCACGAAAGTTATAAAAGCAATCAAATTAATCGCTTACCTTTGATAATCTTCGGGTGGTTCCACTCACGAGACTCCCAGTTACACAACAAATGTTCTTTATGTTCGATAAATATTACTTTTATATCCAAATACCTCCCGTTCGTTTGATTCCTTATGAGCCAAAAACCACCGTAAAGAGCATTCGCCAAAACGCATACGAAAATGCCAAATAATATCCATAAATTCCACAGAAACATGTCAAATGTTTTTTATCATGAATCCTAAGGTTGTTTTTCAAATATCTATTCGATAATATATCAACCGAGAGTGTTGCTTATTCATTACGAACGGGAGGAACAATGGCTGCCTTTCTCCTTGCGCACAAATCTCTCTGGGAGCCCCCACCTATCCACTTACGCAATGTGCCCCTTCACGCTCATTTTTCAAGATAAAAGTCTGAAACTTTGTCTAATGACTGTTGACACCCTAGGGAAGCCATAGAAAAATTCTAGTTGATACCCCTTTAATTGCTCGTTAGACAGGCCTCAGAACTGTGAGGTTGCAACAAAAAAACACTTCCGGTTTAGATTTTCCTCCGGTTTTCGCTTGCAATAATAGTTCTGTTTCACTCACAGACAATATTAAGACAGTTTTGGAAACTTTAGAGTGTTTTCTATCCTAATCTGATAATTATATGCATATTCTAGTTTCGGGGGCTGAGAAATCGGCAGTTTCAAATGGGTACGCCATTTAGCCAAAAAATGAAAATGTCGCCCCCTATTAACAAGAAGATAACAGGTGACAGGCAATGTATGAGAAGGAAATGACTCGTGAACTATATTGTCATTGTTTCTGAGAGGAGGAGGGACATTTATGACGAAATGTGACGTATATATACCAATSTACAGGAAATGATAAGCAGAGCTCTCGTAATAAACCTGCTGACTAAGTAGACTGGCCTCTGTCTGTTTTATTTTAATAAGAACCTTACAAATTCTTAGTAACAGACAGAGTATTTTAATTGAATTGGTTAATGAACATGAGAACAGCATTCTCCTAACAGCTTTCGTTTTTGTATTCGTTATTTTTGTTTGAGTGATTCTTGACAATAAAGATCATGAACACTTTCCACGCTGCGCTTTGGTCCACTCTTCCTTACGACGACGAGCGTTACAGTTTGTTTAAACTGAAGGTAGAAGCCWAAGTGTTATTGTTTATCAGTTTACTCCAATTGGAAGAGGGGTTGGTAGGGTTTGCAGGGAATAAGAAAGCAACATATATAAAATTAAAATAAAATAAAAAAATATATATATGCATGTGTGTATTTGTATGTATATGTATGTATATTTATATATATGTCGGTATGTGTATATATATATATATATATATACAGTTGAAGTCGGAATTTTACATACACTTAGGTTGGAGTCATTAAAACTAGTTTTCAATCACTCCACAAATGTGTTCTTAACAAACTATAGTTTTGGCAAATCGGTTAGAACATCTACTTCGTGAATGACACAAGTAATTTTTCCAACAATTGTTTACAGACAGAATATTTAACTTATAATTCGCTGTATCACAATTCCAGTGGGTCAGAAGTTTACATACACTAATTGCCTTTAAACAGCTTGGAAAATTCCAGAAGATGTCATGGCTTTAGAAGCTTCTGATAGGCTAATTGACATCATTTGAGTCAATCGTAGGTGTACCTGTGGATGTATATCAAGGCCTACCTTCAAACTCAGTGCCTCCTTGCTTGACATCGTGGGAAAATCAAAAGAAATCCGCCAAGACCTCAGAAAAAAATATTAGACCTCCACAAGTCTGGTTCATCCTTGGGAGCAATTTCCAAACGCCTGAAGGTACCACATTCATCTGTACAAACAATAGTACGCAAGTATAAACACCATGGGACCACGCAGCCGGCATACCACTCAGGAAGGAGATGCGTTCTGTCTCCTAGAGATGAACGTACTTTGATGCGAAAAGTGCAAATCAATCCCAGAACAACAGCAAAGGACCTTGTGAAGATCTGGAGGAAACAGGTACAAAATTATCTATATCCACACTAAAACGAATCCTATATCGACATAACCTGAAAGGCTGCTCAGCAAGGAAGAAGCCACTGCTCCAAATCTGCCATAAAAAAGCCAGACTACGATTTGCAACTGCACATGGGGACAAAGATCATACTTTTTGGAGAAATGTCCTCTGGTYTGATGAAAAAAAAATAGAACTGTTTGGCCATAATGACCATCGTTATGTTTGGAGGAAAAAGGTGGTGGCTTGCAAGCCGAAGAACACCACCCCAGCCGTGAAGCACGGGGGTGGCAGCATGCTTTGCTGCAGGATTGTCTGGTGCACTTCACAAAATAGATGGCATCATGAGGGAGGAAAATTATGTGGATATATGGAAGCAGCATCTCAAGACATCAGTCTTCCAAATGGTCAATGACCCCAAGCATACTTCTAAAGTTGTGGCAAAATGGCTTAAGAACAACAAAGTCAAGGTATTGGAGTGGCCACCACAAAGCCCTGACATCCATCCTGTTGAAAATTTGTGGGCAGAACTGAAAAAGCATGTGCGAGCAAGGAGGCCTACAAACCTGACTCAGTTACACCAGCTCTGTCAGGAGGAATGGGCCAAAATTCACCMAACTTATTGTGGGAAGCTTGTGGAAGGCTACCCRAAATGTTTGACCCAAGTGAAACAATTTAAAGGCAAATCTATCAAATACTAATTGAGTGTATGTAAACTTCTGACCCACTGGGAATGTGATGAAAGAAATACAAGCTGAAATAAATCATTTTCTTTACTATTATTTTGACATTTCACATTCTTAAAATAAATTGGTGATCCTAACTGACCTAAGACAGGGAATTTTTACTAGGATTAAATGTCAGGAATGGTGAAAAACTGAGTGTAAATGGATTTGGCTAAGGTGTAAACTTCTTACTTCAACTGTATATATCAATATTTATATTTAGCCCCAATCATATATGAGGGATTGGAAATGATGCAGACAAATACATTGATTAAAGCTACAATCTATCTGCAATATTAAAGCTGATCTACCCCCTAAAAAATATACACACTTTTTTTTTAATCAGTGGGGTTTACATGGAACAGCCAATGTGCCCTTTTGAAACCCTTTTTTCTAAGAGTGTAAGCATGCTTTATTGGTGTGAAATAGATCGCTTTAGCTCTAGTAATTAATTAGATTCTAACTACTCTCCATTCAAGATGTTACCAGTGAATCTGAGCGAGCCCGATTCCTTGTAGATGAATAGACAATGTTTAACAAGTATCCAGCTGCTTTTTAAGGGCCCTCTAGTGAACCGTTTGGATGGAGACGTTTCCTGTAGTCTGTGCTTACATTAGCAGCTCAATATTCTCAAGATGGAGGTAGTTGATTACATAAAAAATCAGTGATTGTATAAACAATGTACCTTAAATTTTGCTCTCAGAGGATGCTTAAAACCAACTGTTTGGCTTTTTTTCATGGCTAAGCAGACCAGGCAGATATTCTTCTCTCTCCCTTTCTCTCTCCCCCTCCCTCTCTCTCTCTCTCTCTCCCTCTCTCTCTCTCTCTCTCTCTCTCTCTGTCTCTCCCCCTCCCCCTCTCTCTCTCCCTCCCCCTCTCTCTCTCTCTCTCTCTCTCCCTCTCTCCCTCTCTCTCTCTCTCTCCCTCTCTCCCTCTCTCTCTCTCTCCCTCTCTCTCTCTCTCTCTCCCTCTCTCTCCCCCCCCCTCTCTCTCTCTCTCCATCTCTCTTTCTCCATCTTTCTTTCTCTTCCCAAACGCCCTTATCCAGAGCGACTTACAGTAGTGAGTGCTACTGCTACTAGTCTCTTTCTATTTCTTCTTTAATCATCTTCTTTTTCTCTCATTCCTCATATATCTCACATTGTCTTTCAACACTCCTCCCTTCAGCCTTTTCTCCCTCGATTAATTTATTTAAAAAAACATTTCTCACTCTTTCCATCTCTCTCGTTCAATATTCCCCAAAGTGTTAAAACTATGCACACCTTCAAAATCTCTGACTCATTAGAATGCAWTTTCTATTTTTCTTCACCTCTGCCTTTGTGTCTTCAAATCTCATATTGCCATAAGATTGTCCATTCATACTTCCAAAAGCCATGTATTTTCCCTGTGCTTCTCCCTATCTCTCCATCCCTCACTCCTCTTCTCTCCAAGTATTTATCTTTTCCTCCTTTCTTACGACTAGTCTGGTTATAGTGATCTGTATGTGTCTGGTTCTGTGGACACACATGCTAGTCTGTTTATTTGTCTTACTGGTTTGCGGTGTATTGCGTACGCTGACGTGTTGTGTTTCTCCGCATTGTGCTGCTCTGGTTCCTCAACACTTCACCCCCAGCATGCCATAACTCAACACTGTCCCACGGCTAACTCCCAGTCCCATTCGTAGAGTTGGATAAAGGACTCACTTGCCACTAAGCCCATTTTAGTAGATTTCAAAGAGGAGCCCTCTATACAACTCTATGGTACCATTGTACAGAGGAGGACTTTGCTCCTAGACACTGATCTTAGGTCCCTCTTGGTAAACCCTTTTGGTAAACAAGTTTAATTTGGAACAGTTAACTGATCCTAGACCTGTGCCCATAAGCAACTCCTACTCAGAGCGGTAAGAACAAGAGAGCTTCCTCTGAAAAACCAGGCCGCCGTATTCTCTAGGATCAGTTTTGCCGCCGTATTCATTATGCTTAAAAGGCAAAACTGATCCTAGATCAGCACCCATACTCTTTTATTTTTTATTTATTTTTTATTTCACCTTTATTTAACCAGGTAGGCTAGCTGAGAACAAGTTCTCATTTACAACTGTGACCTGCCAACTCTGAGAGGCTTTATGAATACTGTCCCAGGTTCTTTTAAGATGTTCATTAAAATATATGAAATAGAAGGCATCACATCATTTGAATGAGCAAATTGATGAATGTTTAACCATATTCCTGATCAGAGTCTGATAATGCTGTGCCCTCAACATGACATTTTAGTGACCAAAAAGTATAGTATGTTTTAATCAATTTGGAATGTACTTTATGATCATGTCATACTCACTGTGCATAAATCCATCCATCGGAACGTACTTCAACGTTGTGACGTTCTGAGCGCGGCCCAGTCCTTCGTAACAGCTGCATGTGGAGGTGGAGGTTGTGGGTAGCTTGGAGCGTGTTCTTTCCTGGTTTGAACGATATGGAGAGGTGGCCACATCTTAYCTCTGTGCCATCTGCGTTACTGTTGGTTCTTTTGAGAGTTGTGCTAGTGTTCATTTACTCACTTTTTGTCTCATCCTCTAACCCCTTTGCTGACAGGAGTTATGATCCCGCCTCTTAGCTCACATTCTCTAACACTAATGACTGTGACAGGGGGTGGGATCCTCCTCCTCGTTCATTCTCTGTCCTCATTGGCTATAACAGGCAACTCCACACACCTCGTATCTCTCATTCTCTCATCCCCATTGGCTGTGTGTGCCTGCTGTCTCTGGGTGTTGCAGTCCATGGGCTGTGGGAGGAGTGGTCGTCATGGAGCCTTTGTTCTGTCACGTGTGGGCGGGGCTCCAGGACCCGAACCAGGAACTGTGTGAGCGGAGGAGAGGCCAAGCTCTGTGGAGGGCCTGAGAAACAGACCAAACTCTGCAACATAGCAGTGTGTCCCGGTTAGTACCATCTCATATACAGTACCWGTCAAAAGTTTGGACACACCTACTCATTCAAGGGATTTTCTTTATTTTTACTATTTTTTATATTGTAGAATAATTGTGAAGACATCAAAACCTCCGGGCTGTGTAAGGGCCTCCAGGCTGTGTAAGGGCCCCCAGGCTGTGTAAGGGCCTCCAGGCTGTGTAAGGGCCTCCAGGCTGTGTAAGGGCCCCCAGGCTGTGTAAGGGCTTCCAGGCTGTGTAAGGGCCTCCAGGCTGTGTAAGGGCCCCCAGGCTGTGTAAGGGCCTCCAGGCTGTGTAAGGGCCCCCAGGCTGTGTAAGGGCAATTTGACCAAGAAGGAGAGTGATGGAGTTCTGCATCAGATGACCTGGTCTCCACAATCACCTTACCTGAACCGAATTGAGATGGTTTGGGATGAGTTGGACCGCAGAGTGAAGGAAAAGACTGTTGGAAAGCATTCCAGGTGAAGCTGGTTGAGAGAATGCCAAGAGTGTGCAAAGCTGTCATCAAGGCAAAGGGTGGCTACTTTGAAGAATCTCWAATATAAAATATATATACATTTGTTTAACACTTTTTTGGTTACTGCATGATTCCATRTGTGTTATTTCATAGTTTTGATGTCTTCAATAWTATTCTACAATGTAGAAAATAGTAAAAATAAAGAAAAAACATTGAATGAGTAGCTGTGTTCAAACTTTTGACTGGTATTGTACATATACACCTCTATCTATATGTTTGTCTATCTCTCTGTCCATCGATCAGTCTGTCCCTCTGCCTCTCCTTCTGTGAAGGGCCTGAGACACAGACCAAACTCTGCAACATAGAATTGTCTCATTCAGTGCCATCTCTTATACACACTGTATATACTCCATCTATCTGTTTTTCTCCCTCTCTCTCTCTCTCTCTCTCTCTCTCTCTCTCTCTCTTCTCTCTCTCTCTCCTCTCTCTCTTCTCTTCTCTCTCTCTCTCTCTCTCTCTCTCTCTCTCTTCTTCTCTCTCTCTCTCTCTCCTTCTCTTTTCTCTCTCTCTCTCCTCTCTCTCTGCCTACCATATATCATGTTACATAATACATGTCATGCACCTCTTTCTCTCTCTCTGTCTGTGTCTCTGTTCCTCTGTCTTTCTCTTGATATCCTCTTTTTTTATCATTCTCCATATCCCTTTCTAACTCTGTTATCCTATATCTATGTGCCACTACTTTGTTTCTACACTGTCATATTACTCAATCAGTCCCCATATGTTCTCTCCTGTCCAGTCTTGTTCAATACGATCAAATCAAATCAAATTCATTTATATAGCCCTTCTTACATCAGCTGATATCTCAAAGTGCTGTACAGAAACCCAGCCTAAAACCCCAAACAGCAATCAATGCAGGTGTAGAAGCATGAGCTGACATCTCCACTTTTACTACAGTACTCTTTATAAATCTCTGCTCATCTCTTAGATCCATAATAGAACGCTCAGTTTCAGCACAGTTGGAGAGATAGTAAAGTTGTTGCTTTACAGCGGTTTCTACTCCTCTGGCTAGGTTTGTTTTCTCCTTTTTTCATTCCTTCTTTCTGTCTTTCAGTCTTCATTTCTTTTTTTGTTCTTTATTTCTTTCCTTTTCATTTCTTTTTTTCATAATTTACCTCTCGTTTGGGTTTCTACAGTGTTTGATTGCTGTGGTCCAGCCTCTGTCTCTTTGATATTACCTATTACCTTGTCAGGAGGAGTGATTAATCATCGTGTGGCTGCATTCCAATCTCATTGTCAAGTGCACTGGATGGCTCTATTCCAATTTGGTGTCGAGCCGTTTGGTGTAGGAATGGGGTGGGACAATCAATGTCATTGAGGGTCATTGGAGGACACTCAGAATAAGGGGCAGGGCAAGCTTTGATTGACAGTGATTGCAGCCTGTCACAGAACAGATGTTGTATCTGTCTAGCATGTAACCATTTGACAATCATGCCATTGTGTCCCATGTACATTCATATGTTCAAATTCCATAAATCTGACTTATAGAACACATCTGTCCAACTGGTAGAGGTAAAGCTGCTACAGGGTGAAAAACACTATCCAAGACTTGAAGTTTTTATTTATTTATCTGTTATTTTACCAGGTAAGTTGACTGAGAACACGTTCTCATTTACAGCAACGACCTGGGGAATAGTTACAGGGGAGAGGAGGGGATGACTGAAGCCAATTGTAACTGGGGATTATTAGGTGACCGGTGATGGTTTGAGGGCCAGATTGGGAATTTAGCCAGGACACCGGGTTAACACCCCTACTCTTGACGATAAGTGCCATGGGATCTTTAATGACGTCAGAGAGGAGTCAGGACACCGTTTAACGTCCCATCCGAAGACAGCACCCTACAGAGGGAAGTGCCCTGGGGGCATTGGGATATTTTTTAAGACCAGAGGACAGAGTGCTTCCTGCTGGCCCTCCAAACACACTTCCAGCAGCATCTGGTCTCCCGCCCAGGGACTGACAGGTCAGCCAGCAGCTCTTCGGTTTGCAAGCCAGCAGTGGTATGCAGGGTGGTATGCAGGGTGGTATGCAGGGTGGAATGCAGGGTGGTATGCAGGTGGTATGCAGGGTGGTATGCAGGGTGGTATGCAGCTCTTCGGTTTGAAGTTTGTGTCACAATTGTCTTAAAACAAGTGCATTAATGAGCATATGGTGCTGTGTGTCAATAATTGGGTTGTTATCATTTTGTTTGTTTCTGCTATCTGTATGACTTTTATAAATGTTTAATATCTGCCGTCCTATAACCTGAAAATAACTCCTTGAATATCTTGTGATATTAATTTAATAGAATATACCTATGTACTAGCATGTTCCTTGTTGTGGTCTGTGTGATTGGCTGGCTAACAGTCTACTGTCTCTGTGTTATTGGGCTAGCTGCAAGTCTACTGTCTAATGTGTATATTGGCTAGCTAACAGTATACTAGTCTCTGTGTATTGGCTAGGCTACAGTCCTACTGTCACCTGTGTTATGGCTGGAATCTACAGATCTACTGCTCTGGTTGATGGCTGGCTACAGTCTACTGTCTCTGTGTTTATTGCCTACGCTTAACATTCTACTGTCTCTGTGTGTATTGGCTGAGGTCTACAAGTCTACTGTCCTCGTGTATTGGCTTAGCTACAGTCTACTGTCTCTGTGTTACTTTGGCTGGCTAACAGTCTACTGTCTCTGGTGTTATTGGCTGGCTACAGTCCTACTGTCTCTGTGTTATTGGCTAGCTACAGTCTACTGTCTCTGTGTATTGGCTGGCTACAAGTCTACTGTCTTCTGTGTTATTGGCTGGCTACAGTCTACTGTCTCTGTGTTATTGGCCTGCTACAGTCTACTGTCTCTGTGTGATTGTATTAATGGCTACAGTCTACTGCTCTGTGTATTGGCGTAGTACAGTCTACTGTCTGTTGTGATTGGCTGGCTACAGTCTACTGTCTCTGTGTAGATGGGCTGGCACAGTCTACTGTCTCTGTGTGAATTGGCTGGCTACAGTCTACTGTGTCTGTGTTATTGCTGGAATACAGCTACTGTCTCTGTGTGTTATTGGCCTATACAGTCTACTGTCTCTGTGTTATTGGCTGGCTACAGTCTACCTGTCTCTGTGTACTGGCTACAGTCTACTCGTCACTCTGATGGTTATTAGCTGGCTACACAGTCTACCTGTCTCTGTGTTATTGGCTGGCCTACAGTCTACTGATCTCTGTGTTATTGGCTAGCCTCAGTCTACTTCTCACTGATGTATATGGCTAGCTCAGTCCACGTCTCTGTGTTTATTGGCTAGCTACAGTCTACTGTCTCTGTGTTAATTGGCTGGCTACAGTCTACTGATCTCTGTGTTATTGGCTGGCTACAGTCATACTGTCTCTGTGTTTAATTGGCTCTAAGTCTACCTGAGCTACCTATTATTGGTAGCTACAGTCTACTGTCTCTGTGTTATTGGCTAGCTACAAGTCTACGTCTCGTGTTTATTGGCTTGCATACAGTCTACTGTCTCTGTGTTTATTGGCTGGCTACAGTCTACTGTCTCTGTTTATTGGGAACTGGCTACAGTCTACACTGCTCTCTGTGTATTGGGCTGGCTTACAGTCTACTGTCTTGTGTGTTCAATTGGCTAGCTAGCAGTCTACTGTCTCTGTGTATTGGCTGGCTTACAGTCTACTGTCTCTGTTTATTGGCTGGTACAGTCTACTGTCTCTGTGTTATTGGCTGGCTACAGTCTACTGTCTCTGATGTGATTGGCTGCTACAGTCTACTGTCTTCTGTGTTATTGGCTAGCTACAGTCTACTGATCCCTGTGTTTAATTGGCTGGCTACAAGTCTACTGTCTCTGGTGTTATTGGCTGGCTACAGTCTACTGTCTCTGTGTTTATTAAGGCTAGCTACAAGTCTATCCTGTCTCTGTGTTATTGGCTGCTACAGTCTACTAGTCTCTGTGTTAATTGGCTGGCCTACAGTCTAACTGTCTCTGTGGTTATGGCTGGCCTACAGTCTAACTGTCTACTGATGTTATTGGCTGGCTACAGTCTACTGTCTCTGTGTTATTGGCTAGCTACAGTCATACTGTCTCTGTGTTATTGCTAGCTATCAGTCTACTGTCTCTTGTGTATTTGCTGCTACAGTCTACTGTTCTCTGTGTTATTGGCTGCTAGACAGTCCTTAACTGTCTCTGTGTTATTGGCTGGCTACAGTCTCTACTCTCTCGTGTTATTGGCTAGCTACAGTCTACTGTCTCTGTGTTATTGGCTGCACAGTGCTACTTCTTGTGTTCTATTGGCTAGCTACAGTCTACTGTCTATGTGTTATTAGGCTGGTTACAGTCTACTGTCTCTGTGTTATTGGCTGGAACTACAGTCATACTGTCTCTGGTTATTGGCTGGCTAAAGTCTACTGTCTCTGTGTTATTGGCTGGCTACAGTCTACTGTCTCTGTGTTATTTGGCTAGCTACAGGTCTATCTGTCCTCTGTAGTTATTGGCTAGCTAGCAGTCTACTGTCTCTGTGTTATTGGCTGGCTACAGTCTACTGTCTCATGTGTATATTGGCTGCTACAGTCTACTTTCTCTGTGTATTTGGCTGTGCTACAGTCTACTGTCTCTGTTGTTATTGGCTACTACAGTCTACTGTCTCTGTGTTTTGCTGGCTACAGTCTACTGTCTTGTGTTATTGGCTAGTCTACAGTCCTATTCTGTCTGTTTTGGCTGGTACAGTCTCTGTCTCTTGTATTTATAGGCCTGCTACAGTCTAACTGTCTCTGTGTTATTGGCTGGCTACAGTCCTATGTCTCTGGTGTTTATTGGCTAGCTACAGTCTACTGTCAGTCTGCTGATTATTGGCTACTACAGTCTACTGGTTCTTGTGTTATTGGCTAGCTACAAGTCTACTCGTCTTGTGTTATGGCTAGCTACAGTCTCTGCTATGTGTTATTGGCTTGGCATATCCAGTCTACTGTCTCTGTGTTATTGGCTTGGCTACAGTTCACTGCTTGTTCTCTGTGTTATTGGCTAGCTACAGTCTACTGTCTCTGTGTTATTGGCTAGCTACAGTCTACTGTCTCTGTGTTATTGGCTGACTACAGCATACTGTCTCTGTGTTATTGGCTAGCTACAAGTCTCTACTGTCCTGTGTTATTGGCTGGCTACAGTCTACTGTCTCTGTGTTATTTGGCTAGCTACAGTCTAACTGTCTCTGTGTTATTGGCTGGCTACAGTCTACTGTTCTGTGTTATTGCTAGCTACAGCTACTGTCTTGTATATTGGCTGGATACAGTCACTGTACTCTGAGTTATTGGCTGCTACAGTCTAGCTGTCTATGTGTAATTGGCTGGTACGTTACTAGTCCTGTGTTATTGGTCTAGCTCAGTCTACTGTCTCTGGTTATATTGGCTAGCTACAGTCTACTGTCTCTGTGTTTATTGGCTAGCTCAGTCTACTGTCTCTGTGTTATTGGCCT
This sequence comes from Salvelinus sp. IW2-2015, assembly GCF_002910315.2. Lineage (NCBI taxonomy): Eukaryota > Metazoa > Chordata > Actinopteri > Salmoniformes > Salmonidae > Salvelinus > Salvelinus sp. IW2-2015. The sequence goes on from NC_036870.1 coordinate 24,107,811, forward strand.
AGCTACAGTCTACTTGTCTTGTGTTATTGGCTAGCTACAGTCTACTGTCTCTGTGTTATTGGCTAGCTACAGTTAGTCTCTGAGTGTTATTTGAGGCTCTGCTACAGTCAACTGTCTTAGTGTTATTGGCTAGGCTACAGATCTACTTCTTGTGTTATTGGCTAGCTACAAGTCTACATGTCTCTGTGTTATTGGCTAGCTACAGTTACTACTTCTCTGTGTTATTGGAAGTAGGTACAGTCATACTGTCTCTGTGTTATTGGCTATCACTAGCAGATCTACTGGACTCTATGTGTTTATTTGGCTAGCTACAGTCCTACTGTCTCTGTGTTATTGGCTAGCTACAGTCTACTGTCTATCTTGTTATTGTGTTCTGGACTTACAAGTTCCCTAACTGTCTCTGTGGTTATTTGGCCTGGCTACAGTCTACTGTCTTGTGTTATTGGCTGGCTACATCTACTTCTCTGTGTTATTGGCTAGCTACAGTCTACACTGTTCTCGCTCGTTATGTTCTATGTGTTATGCTAACTACGTCTACTGTCTCTGTGTATTGGCTCTACAGTCTACTGTCTCTGTGTTGTATTGGACTGGCTACAGTCTACTGGTCTCTGTGTTATTGGCTAGCTACAGTCATACTCTGTCTCTGTGTTATTGGCTGGCTACAGTCTACTGTCTCTGTGTTTATGGGCTAGCTACAGTCTCTACTGTAAGTGTATCAAATTGAGCTGTACAGTCCTACTGTCTCTGTAGTTATGGGCTGGAAGCTACAAAGTCTACTGTCCTCCGTGTTATTGCGGCTACTAAGTCTACTGTCTCTGTGTATTTGGCCTAGCTACAGTCTACTTCTCTGTCGTTATTGGCTAGCTACAGATCTTTACTGTCTCTGTGTTATTGGCATAGCTGCAGTCTACTTTGTGTTATCTGCTAAGTACGTCTGTTATATGGCTAGCTAACAGTCTTACTGTCTCTGTGTATTATTGGCTGGTCTACAGTTCTACTCTCTCTGGTGTATGGCTAGCTACAGTTCACTACTGCTATGTGTTAATTGGCTGTGTAACAGATCTACTGTCTTCTGAGTGTTTATTGGCTGAGCTCTAGCAGTACTACTGGCTCTAGTGTTATTGGCTAGCTACAGCTAACGTGTCTCATGTGTTATTGGCTGGTACAGTCTACTGTCTCTGTGTATTGGCTAGCTAACAGTCTAACTGCATCTCAGTGTTATTAGGCTAGCTACAGTCACGTTCCTGTAGTTATTGGACTATGCGACTAAGTCTACTGATCTTGCTGTATTGAGCTGGTATACAGTATACTTGTCTCTTGTTATTATTGGCTGGCTACAAGTCTTACTGTCTCTGTGTTATTGGACTGCACTACAGTCTACTGTTCTGTGTTGATTGGCTATGCTACAGTCTACTGTATCTCTGGATTATTGGCTAGCTACAGTCCTACTGATCTCTGTGTTATTGTGCTAGACATAAGATCTACTGTCTCTGTGTATTTGGCTGGCTACAGTCTACTGTCTCATGTTTATATGAGCTGGCTACAGTTCCTAATAGTCTTCTTGTGTTAATTGGCTCTACAGATTCTAACTCCTATGTGTATATTGGCTAGCTACTAGTCTAACACTCTATGTGTTCATTGGCTGGCTACAGTCTACTGTCTATGTGTTATTGGCTGGCTACAGTCTACTGCCTCTGTGTTATTGGCTGGCTACAGTGTACTGTCTCTGTCTCATTGGCTGGCTGATTACAGTCTGTCTAACTAATTTTACATTTACATTTTAGTCACTTAGCGACACTCTTATTGACCACATTATATCAGTAACCAAAAGGTTGGTGGTTCGAATCCCAGAGTCGACCACATATGTTTTAACTGCCTTGCTCAATGGCACATCGACAAAAATATATAATGTAGTCGACTCTGGGATTTTAACCATCAACCTTTCAGTTATTGATCCAATGCTCTTAACCACTAGGCTGCCAAAAATGCTAACTATTATCATCCTCACTACAGACTCTTCATCTCCCTAATAAAGGGAATGTTTATGCACAGCTAAAAATGAAAAAATACAATCAGACAGACAGACAGGAAGTGGGAGGGGATATCTGGAGGAGAGGAGGAAGACAAGAGACGTTTTAATCGACTGTAACACGCCTGCTTGGCTGTTTTAACATGCTGTTGGAGAGAGGGAGGAAGAGAGAGAAAAAGAGATAGCGAGAGACATAGAGAAAGAGAGACAGTCAGAGTGAGAGGGAGGAAAAGAGCAGGCAAGAGTGGGAGAGAGACACTGAGAGAGGAGGGAGTTTGTGACAGTGAGACTCACAAAGCTTATGGAAGTTCTAAGGCAATGGACCTTTGAGATGATGAATCCCATCACAGACCCTGTGACTGTCCGTGGGTAGAGGATATGGCTCTTTGATAGTGTGAGTGTATATGTGAAGCTGTGTGATACATGCTTGCATGTATGCATAGTTCTAGGTCCTTGTTTTCGTTGTGCGCACAATTTTAAATATTCCACATGTGTCTACCCACATTTCTATGTGTGTTTTTTCATATGTAGTTCTGTCTAAAACCAGGAAAATGTTATGTTGTCATTATTCTTAGTGTAACAAGCTGCCCCATTTTGATGCCCTAAATACTGCACATCTCTTTGTCTGTCTCTATCTTATACACACACACACACACACACACACACACACAAACACACACACAGGACACACACACACACATGCGTGCACACACACACACACACATGCACACACACAAATGCACACACACACACACGACACACACACTCACACACACACTGGCTCACCCACCACTCAAGCACATATAAATATTAAAACACAAAAGAAAAACTGGCATCACCCAGAAGCTCAGCTGTATATCATGCCTCCAGTTGTATTATTTCTATACTTTAGTACATAGCGTCCAATCACACCAGCTGCTCTCCACTTCTATTCCTCTTCCTCTCTCATCACTTCCTCTCACATCAGTCTCGCGCCCTCATCTCTTCTCTCTCATTCTCTCTCTCTCTCTCTCCTCTCTCCATCTCTCTCTTCTCTCTCCTCCAATCTCTCATCTCATCTCAATCTCTCTCTCATTCTCTCCCACAGC
>NC_036870.1:24111930-24113273 GCF_002910315.2 Salvelinus sp. IW2-2015
CACGCACGCACGTACACACACACACACACACACACACACACACACACGCACACGCACACGCACACGCACGCACACACACACACACACACACACACACACTGGCAATACACAAAACGCTATAGGCATTCATCATATTTACTTCATGTGACAGAGCTCTTTATTCTAAGTCTCTGAAGTCTGCATAAGAAGAGGAGTCTAGCCTTTACACAGTCGTCCCTTCCTTAACCGACCATTCAGACCTTGGACGACTGCTTCATTTTAATGGCTGTGCAGTTGAACATGCAGTTGATTAAGTGGAATATGTGTTAAACGTTCTTGTACACCAGTTGTTATTGTTATTCAATAGGGAGCACTCTTCTCTCTGGTCTTATAAGTCCAGCGAACACTGCAGATGTTGTTGTCCTATGAGATGGTACAGTAACTGAGAATCTGGCTTTGGATTCTAAAGATCCAATGGCATTTAAATCCTGGTGTCATGGTTGAAATCCTTCTATGGCCGTTATCATGCCAACCCTCCACATGGGTTAGTTCTTAACCTCATAGCCTTATCCACCAATGTTTATTTGTTTACCCTTCTACGCAGTTATAATACGCTCGCGCACATGAACGCACGCACACACACACACTAACACACCACACACGCACCCTTCCCTCAGTGGCACTGGCTTCCACGTTGTCATCTGTCAGGTGGGGAAATGCTAAACTGATGCTAAAATGATGCAGTATGAATGAACAGGAGAGACCAAATCCTCACTGTAGGTGATGCATTAGATCCTATGACATGTGTCTTCGTGCATCAACGTACATCTGAATGACAAGATGCAAACCAAAGACATCACTCTGTTATGGAGGACAGTCATCAAACACGTGCACACACAGGTGTACACACACACAAACACAGCTATGGTGAGATGTGTAATTTGCCCAGAGGGCCACGTTGTCTTTTCATATCTTGTAAAAGTGTCTTTACAACGCTTATAACTTGATACACAGGTCTACAGGGTTTTCCCAGGTGCTGTAAAGTATTATAATGCCCACAGCATCTCTCTATGTTAGGTGTCTGCCACTGAAGACTTGGCTAAATAGTGGAAGAGAGCAAATCAAATCAAATGTAATTATATAGCCCTTCTTACATCAGCTGATATCTCAAAGTGCTGTACAGAAACACAGCCTAAAACCCCAAACAGCAAGCTATGCAGGTGTAGAAGCACGGTGGCTAGGAAAAACTCCCTAGAAAGGCAAAAACCTAGGAAGAAACCTAGAGAGGAACCAGGCTATGAGGGGTGGCCAGTCCTCTTCTGGCTGTGCCGGGTGGAGATTATAACAGAACATGGCCAAGATGT
>NC_036870.1:24114533-24117704 GCF_002910315.2 Salvelinus sp. IW2-2015
TAGCGCGCCAAATTCAAATATATTACTATAAAAATCTATCTTTCATGAAATCACACATGAAAGACATCAAATTAAAGCTACACATGTTGTGAATCCAGCCAACATGTCTGATTTCAAAAAGGATTTACGGCGAAAGCACACCAAACGATTATGTTAGCTCAGTACATAGCCACAGAAAAACAAGGCCATTTTCCCAGCAAAAGATAGTAGTCACAAAAAGCAGAAATAGAGATAAAATTAATCACTAACCTTTGATGATCTTCATCAGATGACACTCATAGGACATCATGTTACACAATACATTTATGTTTTGTTCGATAATTTGCATATTTATATCCACAAATCTCAGTTTACATTGGCGCCATGTTCAGAAATGCCTCCAAAATATCCTGAGAAATTGCAGAGAGCCACGTCAAATAACAGAAATACTCATCATAAACTTTGATGAAAGATACATGTTTTACATATAATTAAAGAGACAGCGCTCAGATATAACATAATGTCTCCGCCATGTTGGAGTCAACAGAAATACGAAATGACATAATAAATATTCCCTTACCTTTGATCATCTTCATCAGAATGCACTCCCAGGAATCCTAGTTCCACAATAAATTGTTGTTTTGTTCGATAATGTCCATTACTTATGTCTAAGTAGCTACTTAGTAGCTACAAACGCTCGCGCAAATGCAGGCGAACTCGGACGAAAACTTCAAAAAGTTATATAACAGGTCGAATAAACTGGTCAAACTAAGTAGAGATTCAATCTTCAGAATGTTGTTATCATATATCCAATAACGTTCCAACCGGAGCATTCCTTCATGTCTGTAGAAGTTATGGAACGCAAGGCGATATCATGAGGAAAGCGCGTGACCAGGAACTGGCAATCTGCCAGACCACTGACTCATTTCCCTCYCATCCGGCCCCACAACACAGCATAAGCTTCATTCCACGTTCTACAGACTGTTGACATCTAGTGGAAGGCGTAGGAAGTGCAAACAGATCCATATCTTACAGGGAATTTAATCGGCGATGAGTTGAACATTGACCAGTCTCAGAATTCTCACTTCCTGTTTGGATCTTTCTCAGGTTTTTGCCTGCCATATGAGTTCTGTTATACTCACAGACATCATTCAAACWGTTTTAGAAACTTCAGAGTGTTTTATATCCAATAGTAATAATAATATGCATATATTAGCATCTGGGACAGAGTAGGAGGCAGTTCACTATGGGCACGTAATTCATCCAAAAGTGAAAATGCTGCCCCCTATCATAAAGAAGTTAACAGGAAGCCAGTGTAGGGACGCTAGCACTGGAGTAATATGATCACATGTTTTGGTTCTAGTCAGGATTCTAGCAGCCGTATTTAGCACTAACTGAAGTTTATTTAGTGCTTTATCCGTGTAGCCGGAAAGTAGAGCATTGCAGTAGTATAACCTAGAAGTAACAAAAGCATGGATWAATTTTTCTGCATAATTTTTGGACAGAAAGTTTCTGATTTTTGCAATGTTACGTAGATGGAAAAAAGCTGTCCTTGAAACAGTCTTGATATGTTCGTCAAAAGAGAGATCAGGGTCCAGAGTAACGCCGAGGTCCTTCACAGTTATATTTGAGACGACTTTACAACCATCAAAATTAATTGTCAGATTCAACAGAAGATCTCTTTGTGTCTTGGGACCTAGAACAAGCATCTCTGTTTTGTCTGAGTTTAAAAGTAGAACGTTTGCAGCCATCCACCTCCTTATGTCTGAAACACAGGCTTCTAGCGAGGGCAATTTTGGGGCTTCACCATGTTTCATTGAAATGTACAGCTGTGGGTCATCCACATAGCAGTGGAAGTTCACATTATGTTTTCGAATGACATCCCCAAGAGGTAAAATATATATTGAAAACAATGGTGGTCCTAAAACGGAACCTTGAGGAACACCGAAATTTACAGTTGATTTGTCAGWGGACAAACCATTCACAGAGACAAACTGATATCTTTCCGACAGACAAGATCTAAAGCAGGCCAGAACTTGTCCGTGTAGACCAATTTGGGTTTCCAATCTCTCCAAAAGAATGTGGTGATCGATGGTATCAAAGGCAGCACTAAGGTCTAGGAGCACGAGGACAGATGCAGAGCCTCGGTCTGACGCCATTAAAAGGTCATTTACCACCTTCACAAGTAAAATCTCAGTGCTATGATGGGGTCTAAATCCAGACTGAAGCATTTGGAAATCACTGGAGTGATTTGAGCAAACTGCATTACTTTAAATGGAAGAAAGACGGTCCAGGAAACACAGATTTCTTTTTAAAAATATCACTTCCGGGTTATATTTTCTCAGGTTTTCGTCTGCAGAATACGTTTTGTTAAACTCACAGACAATATTTTGACAGTTTTGGAAACTTTGGAGTGTTTTCTATCCTAATCTGTAAATTATATGCATATTCTACTCTCTCTCTTCTCTCTTATCCTCTCTCTCTGTCCTTCTCTCTCTCTCCTCTCTGTCCCTCTATCTTGTAGTGGAGGGCCAGTGCGTTGGACTGGGCTCCGTGGTCTAGGTGTGTAACCTGTTCCCACAGGAGCCAGCAGAGACAGAGGAGGTGTAGTGCATCGCGTGCACGTCTTTGGGGCAGAGTGTAAGGGACCACCACCAGGAGGACCAGGCGAGTGTTTACCAACCCATCTGCGGTGGGTAAGACAAAGAAATACACTAACATAGAGAGCAAACAGCCATACTCACAGCATAAAACATACCATACAATATGTGTTGTTATGTAACGTCATTGATATCCATAAATCTATGTCTCCTCCTACCCCCCTCTCCCTCTCTCTTCAGGTGGGGGTAACTGGCGGCAGCTGGAACCACTGGAGTCTGTTGCAGTTAAGACGTGCTGACTCAGGGTGGCGCGTCGCTTTCCGGATGTGTGACGGGACAGGGATACAGGGTTACCCTGTACGGCTCTGCGGAGAGGAGGTCCGCTCCTGCAATGACAAGAAGTGCCCCCCGGTTCAGTGTGTGTTGTGTGTGTGTGTGTGGTGTGTGTGTGTGTGTGTGGTGTGTGTGTGTGTGTGTGTGTGTGTTGTGTGTGTGTGTGGTGTGTTGTGTGGTGTGTGTGTGTGGTGTGTGCGTTTATGTGTCGTTTATGTGTCGTTTATGTGTGTGATGGTATGAGGCCAATGTATTCATT
>NC_036870.1:24118710-24165189 GCF_002910315.2 Salvelinus sp. IW2-2015
TGCGAAAATATGTTTGGTTTTGTTGAAACATGTTATGGTGTATTTGTTTAATTAACTCTCTTATTGAGTGCGTAGGAGTGTGCTTCTAGCTGTGTGTGTGTTGAGTTAAGTATTGTTGTAGTATGATTGTATCTGTAACGACTGTGGAAATTAGGGAATTTACTATAATTGAGGTTCTTCATGTGTCAGTCAAACTGCATCAYAGTGAGAGAGTAGAATGATTCCCTGTGTAGAACACAGCACTATAGAACAGTCTATTGTCTTCTCTCCTCATCTAATCTCTCTCTGTCTCTCTCTCTCTCTCTCTCTCTGTGTCTCTGTCTATCCATTTGCTTGCTCCCTCTCTTTCTCGCCTTTACTTTTTGTTTGTCCCACTGCATTTCTGTATTTCTCTCGCATCTATCTGTCTACCTGTAGGCGTCTCCATCCCTCACTTCCTCTCTCTCTGTTGACAGCGTTTTCCATCCCTTTCCTTCCTCTCTCTCGCTCTCTCAATCTCAATATTCCACCTCCCTTTCTCTCTCACTTTCCCTCCCTCTGTCCTATCTCCCTTTCTCTTTCACCCCCTTTCTCTTTTGCTCTCCACTGTCCCTATAATGGACAATATGGTGCATATAGACATGGTCACTCTGTTCATTGCGCCTAAGCAACTTTGCATTATTAATATTTTTGTTGTTGTTGTTTCTTACAATATTAACTCAGAACGTCCTTTGTAGTATTATATACAGCCAGAAATAACTTTGGGATGTTAGAGCAGTGGTAACTCACCAGCATTTTCACCAGAAATCCAACTTTCCTGAATTGGACCTGTTGTCCTCAGCATATCTGAGGAAAACGTTACTGAAGTTTTATCAACACATTGCCTGTAGTACTCTCCCTTCCAGGACGGCACCAAGGCCCTTCCCGCCCTCCCTTCAACAAATCAGATCGCGCCTCCATCCTGCTCCTCCCTTCCTATAGGCATGAACTCAAACATGAAGTATCCGTGATAAGGACTGTTCAATGCTGGTCTGACCAATTGGAACCCGTGCTTCAAGATTGTTTTGAACATGCAGACCGGGATATGTTGACATATTGACATATACACTGACACGGTGACTGAGTCCATCAGGAAGTATATTGGGCATGTTGTTCCCACTGTGACAATTAAAGCAAACTGAAAGCGCAAACCACCTCATTTAACCACGGTGACTGGTACTTGTGGTCAAGTAATAACAGTCCACTTATGCCCTTTGTAAGGCAATCAAAAAGGCAAAACGTCAGTACAGGGACAAAGTTGAGTCGCAATTCAACAGCTCCAACATGAAACGTATGTGTCAGGGACTCCAGACAATTACGAATTATAAATGGAAACCAGCCACATAGCGGACACCAAAGTATTGCTCCCGTACAAGCGAAACAACTACTTYGCCCGCTTTGAGGAAAACACAGTGCCACCGATACGGGCCACCATCGCTCATGTGAATTGTGAGCTCTCCGTGACCAACGTGAGTAAGCCTTTTAAGCGCCTTAACCCTCTGAAGGCTGCCGGCCCAGACGGCATCCTTAGCCGCGTCCTCATAGCATGTGCAGACCAGCTAGCTGGACTGTTTACAGACCTATTGAGTCTCTCCCTATCCCAGTCTGTTGTCCCCACTTGCTTCACGATGTTAACCATTGTTCCTGTACCCAAGAAAGTGAAGGTAACTGAACTAAATTACTATCACTCACTTTTTTTTTATTTAATTTAATTTCACCTTTATTTAACCAGGTAGACAAGTTGAGAACAAGTTCTCATTTACAACTGCAACCTGGCCAAGATAAAGCAAAGCAGTGCGACACAAACAACAACACATAGTTACACATGGGATAAACAAACATACAGTTGTTGTGTCTTTGCTATGCCAGATTAAGTGATATGACATGATATTCTATAAAATAATTTCTATGTAATTAATATTACCTGATTACACTAATCAGAAACTTTGTCCGTCCTTTCCTAGCCCGCGTTTACAGCTGCGGCTGCTAACTCAACGTCTAGGAGGTATCACTTCTTTAGTGAATAAGAGTTCAAAGTTCATACCAAGTTGCTTTGAGCTCACACTGAAGTTGTTTTAGTTCTRTAGTTTTATATTAGCCCTTTTAACTTATGGACTGTCGTCCTCACGTCCTCGGGAACACAAATGTTACATTTTCGTAAAGGGCTTATGTAGCAGGGAGAGAAGGGCGTGTTTCATAGTTCACAACCAATGTCTGTTTACATGGGTGGGGCCACTGAGTTGAGCCTAGTTCACTTATCAAAACCAATTCTCTCATTTAGAAGCTAAAATTACATTTCATCTGTTCATAAATAGTTTCATATTTAACATTTCAATTGCACAACAATTCCATGTGATATAATAAAACTATAATGTGTAGACTTTCCAAGATACAGTTTATGTCATCCTATCATCAGTAATAATGTCTCAGATGACAACTGATCTGATATCATATTCTTTAAGTACCATCATATTCTTTATTAAGTACCAAGGATGGCCTTGGAGCGGATTGGGATCGCCGTTCCGGACCTGTCGTCTGGTCGTCCAGCCTGGACGATCTGGGCAGTAACTTAGGCAGATGTTAACAACGTACACACACTCATGAAATATATCATTACATTTCCTCACAAATGAGCGGTGTTGTGGCACTAACTGATGGTTGTATGGGGAAGTTGTTTATGGCTCTATCACTTTCTAAGTGCCGAAGAAAATGAAACAAAATAAATGAAAGCGTAAACAAAACTAAATATAGTTATGCCACCTTAATCATCTAATTGGTGATTCTAACTGTATCCTATATATGTCCATGGTCTTGCCAAATTGACCCTGTCATGGCATTGTCTAATGTCATATCTAGGGCTTTCCTAATTTGCGGGGTGTTGCTTAGGGCACTATTCTAAGTTGATAACTACATGATAAGTCTACAGCTGTAAGGCACTAGTTTTGGGCAGTCTACAGGGATGACCTATGGACTTCTGGGAAGAAAACTGGTGAGTACTGTAGCTGTAGAGTCAAAGGCCTCAAAGTAAATTTTCAACTTTACTAAGGCTGGTATTTTGCCCGGACCCTTAAGTGATCCTAGCATAAATCCTAATTGGATGTTCCGTTGTACATGTGCGTTTATGCTTACACAAGCATGTGCATGTCAAGGGAAGAAAACCAAGTATCCTGGTAGACTACAACTTGTTCAGAATGAGTCTGACCTGGTAATTTTCAGGTCAATGCCTGGAGGTCAGTCAGTATTGGTGTCGAGGGAGTCTGTAGTGGTTTTACTACAAGTCACTGTCTTCCACTATTGTAGTGGTGGTAGGTATGAAGAAGTCTATTTCATAGCTATATTATCCACGGAGGAGTTAACCTCACGATGGAAGTACTCTCAAAGCACGGAACCAGTCGTACGCGGTTGATCACGGTTCACGCCTTCTAATAAATGATCTCCTGAACAGAGGGTTCTATTTATTAGTGGCATGTGTGTTAACCATTGGAAGAGTGCAATGGAGATTCCCTTCCCCATGTTGCACTCTGAGTGACTCCTATGTCAATAGCAATTTAACTTGTGAAGTTTCTAATCCTCTTACTGAGGGTTGCTGGACTGACTGTGGTACTGGTACTGGTACTCAAGGGGACCAGTTGTCCTACCGATTTATTCGGAAATGTTATCCTACAGGAATACATGATTAGAGCATTTTACTAGTTGTCTTGTAGTGGCTACTACACATGGGTCTGGGCTACTATTCCCCCCCTTTGTGTCTCGGGACCCCCCCACCAGCGGGTGGTGTTGGTATCCGAGGTGCAAACGAAAAGTTGTACGAGTTGTCAGTGGCCGCGTTGTTACGAGAATGGCTCTAACCTTTCAACCAAATCTCCTGGTGTTTGTGCTTCAAAACGCTCAGTGGCTGTCGAGGCCTGTCAGTCACGATTGCTCCGGTTGCTTGGATGGATAGTCACGCTGTAGAGCGTGATCGTTCTGGACTTCCTCCAGATGGTACATAAGGGTGGTATTCTGCTGCATTGCAGAGTCCACTTGAGCGCTTAGAGTACTGATTGTGGACATGTGAGTGTCGCACTTGCTCCTTTCGGTCTCAAACTTATCTGTCATGGTTTGCAGGTAGAGGTTTTGAGTACGGAGCGAGAGATTCAGTGATGAGATTTCTTCCGCTTGCCTAGAAATCAATATTTCCATCTTCATCACCCGAGTTCTCTCATCATTCATTTGGTCAGCGACTTCAATGAGTTCTGCTGATTTGTCATCCAACTTAGTCATTGTGTTCATTAACTGATCATCTTTGGTCTGCAGAATTTGGAGTAGAACATTGTTACTTTGAGTAACGTTCAACAAAACTGCCTGCATGTTATCAAATTGTGCGGTCCTATTTGTAGATAACTCGACAGATTTATCTAGTTTGGAGTGGACTACATCGCATTTAGTTTTGGCTAAATCTAGTTGTTCCTGGAGACAACGATTTTGTTGAAGAGTTTGTGCTCGTTCATCGTCATAAGTATTTGCAATTACTTTTAATTGATCAGATTTCAAACGCAGTTCCTCGACTAGCAGAATGTTTTAATTTCCTGCTTTTGTCAATAGTTGCTCAGTTTTCTCCACCTGTCGCCTCATGTTAGCCATGTCTTGCACGTGCTTCAGCTGTGCACTGTGGTATTGGACAGATGCCAATCTTTGATGGTGATACATAAGTGCTAAAGTGGAGAGAACCGTCACAAAGCCTGTGATCGATGGTTGATTTTGAAGAGCGTTTGCAATTTCAGCAGTTTTTTCACTAATGGCATAATTAGGGTTGGTATCATTGCTGAGGTCAGAGATCAATCCTTTTATGGGTGGAGGTTCACTAATTAGCGGAGGAGTGGTGACCACCTCCTCTGATAGCTTGCACATTATTAGAACATTTTTGACGAAAAATGTTCCTGTTTTTTTTCAAAGTTTGGGTTTGGAATTCGTTGGAAGCTGCAAAGACTAGTTTAATCTATTCATAGTCAGTACTGTACCAGTAATGTGGAAGTTGGACGTGAATGAATYAGCAAAAGCAAATTGAATTAATTAATCAATGATAACGATTAATCATACCTGGATAGGCTATCTCGGAATTAAACTTTAATTAACCTGAGAAGTTGGTTCATCCAGGTTAATATGGGCAGTTTAAATGTGTCTCATTTGATTGGAAGAACATTAAGGTATGTTCAACAATTTAACTTATTAAATTGAATGAGATGATGATAATCCATGCAATCTCCATAGAAAGTCGGGGCACCACGAAAKAATGTTTATAGAGCTGTTATCKTTCGAATAAACTGTTAAAGACCTGGTAATCTTTTACATCAATAGCAGTCAATTATTAATCGTCACCTTGTTCAGTCTCATCTGAACATCGTAAACTCTTGGTTATCTTCCCGAACACTGGCTAACAAGTTGAATCAGCAATACACAATTTGGTTTAAATATTTATTTACTAATACCTAAACAATCACACAGAATTACATATACACAGGATGGGTCATACATTGATTACTAATTATGTCATAAAAGAAAACGTCCCTAGCGGACGGAACAGATATGACGGCTGGTTACACAAAGACAGGGGGTTGGGGTTTGAATGAAAGCGCGGGAAGACTGAGGAACAAAGGACTTGGTCTCTGATCGGACCTTGCTATCGTAAATACAGAATCTTATGCATTCTAAATAACCGCACATTTGGAAAAGGAAAATGCAAGAAGTATTTACACTGAGCTATGCTTCAATAGGTTGGTCATAGATGGAAGGCCGTGTTGCCCAACAGAGATCTCCCTTGTCCTTTGAAGAATATGTCTTGTGGTAGAACGGATATGCTGTTTTGCCGTCGTTGTGTGGTAGAACAGACCCTTTGTCCGTCCTTTCCTAGCCCGCATTTACAGCTGCTGCTGCTAACTCAACATCTAGGAGGTATCACTTCTTTAAGAGTTTAAAGTTCATACCACGTTGCCATACTTTGAGCTCACGCTGAAGTTGGCTTAGTTCTGTAGTGTTATATTAGCCCTTTTAACGTGTGGACTGTCGTCCTCACGTCCTCGGGAATACAAATGTTCCATTTTCGTAAAGGGCTTATGTAGCAGGGAGAGAAGGGCATGTTTCATAGTTCACAACCAATGTCTGTTCACATGGGTGGGGCCACTGAGTTGAGCCTAGTTCACTTATGAAAACCAATTCTCTMATTTAGAAGCTAAAATTACATTTCATCTGTTCACAAATAGTTTCATATTTAAACATTTAAATTGCACAACAATTCCATCATGAATCTGATAACTATAATGTGTAGACTTTCGAAGATACAGTTTCTGTCATCCTATCATCAGACATGATGTCTCAGATGACAACTGATCTGATATCATAATCTTTAAGTACTAACGCATATTTTCAACTGGTTGGATGACCGAAATATGGTTCTGTTCACCACCYTTTTGATGTTACCCGACTCTTGAATGTTAACCTCTTGAAGCTAGGGGGCAGAATTTTTATGTTTGGAAAAAGAACGTTCCCATTGTAAGCTGCCTATTTCTCAGGTCCAGATGCTAGAATATGCATATAATTGACAGAGTAGGATAGAAAACAAAGTCCCAGGACCAGCTTGCTTAGGGGACTCTTCTCCGGGTTCATCATCTCTCTGTAGGTGATGGCTTTGAAATAGACGGTTTGGGAATCACTTCCTTTTRGGTGGTTGTAGAATTTAATCCACATATCGTGTCAGATTTTGAAAATATGCTTTACAGCGAAAGCAATCCAAGCGTTTGTGAGTGTATCAATCCATGCTAGACAGCTAGCCTTAAATTAGTTTAGTCACGAAAGTCAGAAAAGCAATAAAATGAATCGCTTACGTTTGATAATCTTCAGATGTTTGTAYTCACGAGACTCCCAGTTACACAATAAATGTTATTTTTGTTCGATAAAGATTAGTTTTATAACAAACAAAAAAACGCCATTTGGGTTGCGCGTTATGTTCAGAAAACCACAGGCTCGTTCCGGTCCTGAAAGGCAGAAGAAAATTCCAAAAAGTATCAGATTCAAAAATAATACTACAAATATTYATAATCATTCAATCACAAGTGAAATATACAAAACACAGCTTAGCTTGTTGTTAATCCACGTATCGTGTCYGAGTTTRAAAATATGCTTTACAGCGAAAGCAATCCAAGCGTTTGTGAGTTTATCAATCACTATACAAAACAGTAAGAACAGCTAGCCCCAAATTAGCATGGTCACTAAAGTCAGAAAAGCAATCACATTAATCGCTTACCTTTGATAATTTTTTGATATTTGCACTCACGAGACTCCCAGTTACACAATAAATGTTATTTTTGTTCGATAAATATGAGTTTTATAACCAAAAACCGCCATTTGGTTTGCGTGTTATGTTCAGAAAACCAAAGCCTCGTTCCGTTCCTGAAAGGCAGACGAAAATTCCAAAAAGTATCCGTAATGTTCGTAGAAACATGTCAAACGTTTTTTATAATCAATCCTCAGGTTGTTTTTAACATACATAATCGATAATATTTCAACTGGACGGTAACCTATTCAATAAAAGAGAGAAAGAAAATGTCGAGCTACCCCTCTCGCGCGCAGGAACTAATCAAAGGACACCTGACTCGTTTTGAAAAAGCTCACAGCCTGAGGAAGCCATTGGAAAAGGAATCTTGTTGATACCCCTTTAAATGGAAGAGGGGCAGGCAATGAAACAGGGATAAAAAAAATAAAAAACACTTCCGGGTTGGATTTCCTCAGGTTTTCGCCTGCAAAATCAGTTTTGTTATACTCACAGACAATATTTTGACAGTTTTGGAAACTTTGGAGTGTTTTCTATCCTAATCTGTAAATGATGTGCATATTCTWCGATCTGGGCCTGAGAAATAGTCTGTTTACCTTGGGAACGTTATTAAAAAAAAGATTCTGCCCCCTAGCTGAAAGAAGTTAACATCTCTTTTCTAGATGTTGATCATTAGCAGGTATCGGCCTAATTCTGCGCTGCAGGCATTATTTGCCGTTTTACATTGTATACTGAGTATATTTTTGCAGAATTCTGCATGCAGTCTCAATTTGGTGTTCGTAGCATTTTGTGAATTCTTGATTGGTGAGTGGACCCCAGACCTCACAACCATAATGGGCAATGGGTAATATAACTGATTCAAGTATTTTTTGCAAGATCCTAATTGGTATGTTGAATATTATGGTTTCTTTGATGGCATAGAAGGCCATTCTTTCCTTGTCACTCAGATCGTTGACAGCTTTGTGGAAGTTACCTGTGGCGCTGATGTTTAGGCCGAGGTAGGTATAGTTTTTGTTTGCTCTAGGGCAACGGTGTCTAGATGGAATTTGTTTTTGTGGTCCTGGCGATTAGAACCTTTTTGGAACGCCATTATTTTTGTCTTACTGAGATTTACTGTCAGGGCCCAGGTCTGGCAGAATCTGTGCAGAAGATTTATGTGTTGCTGTAGGCCTTCCTTAGTTGGGGACAGAAGCACCAGATCATCAGCAAACATTAGACATTTGACTTCAGATTCTAGTAGGGTGAGGCCAGGTGCTGCAGACTTTTCTAGTGCCCTYGTCAATTTGTTGATATATATGTTGAAGAGAGAGGGTGGGGCTTAAGCTCCATCTCTGTCTCACCTCACAGCCATGTGGGAAGAAATGTGTGTGTTTTTTTCCAATTTTAACTGCATACTTGTTGTTTGTGTACATGGATTTTATAATGTTGTATATTCTTTCCCCCAACACCACTTTCCATCAATTTGTATAGCAGACCTTCATTCCAAATTGAGTCAAAGGCTTTTTATTAAATCAACAAAGCATGAGAAGACTGTTTTGGTTTGTTTGTTTGTCAATTACGATGTGCAGGGTGAATATGTGGTCTGTCGTACGGTAATTTGGTAAAAAGCCAATTTGACATTTGCTCAGTACATTGTTTTCATCGAGGAAATGTACGAGTCTGCTGTTAATGATAATGCAGAGGATTTTCCTAAGGTTGCTGTTGAYGCATATCCCACGGTAGTTATTGGGGTCAAATTTGTCTCCACTTTTGAAGATTGGGGTGATCAGTCCTTGGTTCCAAATATTGGGGAATATGCCAGAGCTGAGGATGGTGTTAAGGATTTAAGTATAGCCAATTGGAATTTGTGGTCTGTATATTTTATCATTTCATTGAGGATACCATCAACACCACAGGCCTTTTTGGGTTGGAGGGTTTGTATTTTGTCCTGTAGTTCATTCAATGTAATTGGAGAATCCAGTGGGTTCTGGTAGTCTTTAATAGTTGATTCTAAGATTTGTATTTGATCATGTATATGTCTTTCCTGTTTGTTCTTTATTATAGGGCCAAAACGATTGGAGAAGCGGTTTACCCATACATCTCCATTKTGGATAGATAATTCTTCGTGTTGTTTWTTTTTTTTWAATTTTCCCAGAAGTGGTTAGAGTCTATGGATTCTTCAATTACATTGAGCTGATTTCTGACGTGCTGTTCCTTCTTTTTCCGTAGTGTATGTCTGTATTGTTTTAGTGATTCACGATAGTGAAGACGTAGACTCAGGTTTTCTGGGTCTCTATGTTTTTGGTTGGTTAGGTTTCTCAATTTCTTTCTTAGGTTTTTGCATTCTTCATCAAACCATTTGTCATTGTTGTTAATTTTCTTCGGGTTTCTGTTTGAGATGTTTAGATTTGATAGGGAAGCTGAGAGGTCAAATATACTGTTTAGATGTTATGCTGCCAAGTTCACACCTTCACTATTTTGTCAAGGAAGTTGTCTAAAAGTGATTGAATTTGTTGTTGCATTCCTTCCATCAACAGCATTTCTTAATATTATTCAGTTCCTTTGGCTTTGATGCCTTATGATTGAGTATGGCTCTGTTCAAGTAGACTGTGATTTTGATGTGTTCTGATAGGGTTGTCAGTGGGTTGTCAGTGGGCTGACTTAGGTTGCCACAGACTAGTACATGTCCCTGGGGCTGAAAATGATTGATTTCCCCCTCCAGGATGGAGAAGCTGTCGTCATTAAAGTATGGGGATTCTAGTGGGGGTTATAGGTAGCACACAGGAGGACATTTTTCTCTGTTAAGATTATTTCCGTTTGAATTTCCAGCCAAATGTAAAATGTTCCTGTGTTGATTAATTTAACAGAATGAGTTAGTTCTGCTCTATACCAAATTAGCATACCCCCTGAGTCCCTTCTCTGTTTCACTCCTGGTAGTTTGGTGGATGGGACTACCAGCTCTCTGTAACCTAGAGGGCAACCAGTGGGTCCGTCTCCTCTATACCAGGTTTCTTGTAGAATGACAATGTCTGTATTTCTTTGATGAAGTCCAGGTTCCTGATCTTTAGGCCGAAGGGAGATGACATCAGGCCTTGGATATTTCAGGATGAGATAGTGAAGGCTTTGTGTTCCATAAAGTGTCCAATGTTGTTGGTCTTGTGAGTCAGGCCAGTAAGTGTGAGCAGAGCCTGCTGAACATCTGGTACATGCCATTGGCTTGGACTAGTGTAAGAGTGGGGGTTGGGCCTGTTTGCCTGCTCATGGCCTGGCGTGTGGCTTCCATGTTGAGGCCTTCTTTGCTGGAGTGGGGGGCATGGGGTGGTTCCGTGACTTGGGGGGGGGTGGTGTTGGGGGGGGGGGGGGGGGGGGGGGGGGGGGGGGGGGGGGGGGGGGGGGTCCCGTAGGGGGGGGCGGGGGGGGGGGGGGGGGGGGGGGGGGGGGGGGGGGGGGGGGGGTGGGGGGGGGGGGGGGGGGGGGGGGGGGGGTTGGGGGGGGGGGGGTTGGGTGTGGGGTGGGGGCCCCCTCGGGGGGGGTCCTTGTGGGGGGGGGCGGGGGGGGGGGGGGTCCCGTAGGTCTGGGAGAGTGTCTCGCTGGTCTGGGCGGGGTGTCTATTGATCTGTTAAAACCTGTCTCTTATACACATCTAGATGTGTATAAGAGACAGTGTGTGCAGTGTTCGGTCTGCGTTTGAGGGTGATGTCCTTTAGAGTCCGGGCGAAGGTGGGCACTGATGCCTTGTATAGGTGGACCTGGTCGTAAAGGTTATTCAAGTCCAGGGTAGAGTGGTGTGCCTGGTAAACATTTGGATTTATGGCACAGTCACGGGAAATACTTCCGTTTACCCGCTGTATGGTAGAAGGGTGGAAGTCTTTTCGTGGTAGCAGGGTGGAGATAACCACGTGTGCGTTGGGGAAAGTAGAAGAAGCTTTTTTAATCACTTCCTTGAGTGCTTTGGCCACCCTTTCCTGCTGTGCTCTCAGGTCATTGTGCCTGTGTGTATTATTATGTGGCTGGGTGACCCTAGTTGGTCCTCAGACAGAAGGTCTAGGGCGCTCTGGGTGTTTGGACACCAGAGTTTAGACACTCGGTGTTTGGGAAAACATTTATTTTCTCGTGTATATTTCCCGTTTGAGTCCATAAGGAGTACAATATGTGTCTTGTGTATGTCCTCAGTGGGTGTGGGGCTGTTGTCAGGAGGGCTATCAGGGTGGCTGACAGGGGGAGTGCTCAGAGGGGGTGAGATCCCCTGGGCTTGGGGTTCTTAATTTGTTTGTTCGGCTGTGATGTTGACGCTATGGTCAGGGTCTGGGTTGGACTGTTCTGCTGTGGTGTCAAGACATTTGTCAGGAGCTGAGGTGGGCTGTTCTGCTGGGTTCTCTGCGGGGGTGACCACCTCTCTAATGGGTTGTTTTCTGTCACTCGCCATCCAGCTCAACCTCTCCTCCAGCACTCTGATCCTCTCTAGTGCTTTGTTCTTCTCCTGCTCTTTCTCCTGTTGATGTTGTCTCACCACAGTCCAGAATGCAGATATGTCTCTCTCCACCTCCAGCTCTCCGGGTCTGGTTGAGGGGGTGTTGTTGAGCTGGACGATTTTTTGTGCTGACTGGAGTGTGTTCACCTGCTGTTCCAGCTCCACCTGCCTTACCTCCAGCTGGGTGAATTTATCCTTGATTTCCATGAGGGAGTAGTACTCTGTGCTGGGAGGTTGACTTTTCACTCTCTACATCTAGCTCCAGCCTCCTCTCTCCCTCTCCCTCTCCCTCTCCCTCTCCCTCAGCTCTCAGGCAGGGGCGAATTGTTCAAAGCCCTGTTCGCTGTGATTTGTCAGTGTGTCAGCTACTGCAGCAAACAACACAGTTTACTAAGCATGCCTTTGACTGGGACTCTCTTACCCCTTGTGTGTGTGTGCGTGTGCTTGTGTGTGAGCGTGTGTGTGTGGTGCTCTGGAAGGCTATAGATTAGATGTCAGACATTGCTGCAGAGCATTCTATCAGAGCCAGTCCTTTGATGGCTCAAAGATCTGTCCAACAGTTTGGAGGGGAACATATATTTAGATTAAAAAAAGGCTTTCTTTTTCACTTCTTTGTTTTTTTCTCTCTTCAATACCCCTCTCCCTCTCGCTCTCCTTCCCCCCACTCTCTCTATCTCTCTCTCTCTCTCTCTCTTTCTCTCTCCCTTTCTCCCTCTCTCTTTCTCTCGCTCTCTCTCTTTCTCTATTCTCCACACTGAGATATGAGCAAAGAGAGAGATGGATAAAGATGGATGAATATACTGTGAGTGTGTGTGTCCTATCTAACTCTCCCGCTCTMTCTTCTTTCTCTCTGCAGCACCTCWTGAGATCTGTAGAGACGAGTACCTTGTAGCCATGACCTGGAAAAGTGCCTCGGCTGGAGAAACAGTCTACAACAAGTGTCCGACTAACGCCACTGGTAAACCTTATTCTACTATGACAGTACTATACAGTAACTATACTACTATTATAAACAGGGATTATGTAGTGTTAGTCAACAACAAGTGTCCGACTAACACCACTGGTAAACCATGCTACACTTATAGTATAGTACAATTACTAAGCTATAATGTAAGTATACACAGTAGTGATGTAGTCTGTCTGCCTACTGCAAGTGTCTGACTCGTACTAGTACTTATCTTTGTCAAGTTTATTTGGCACTTGTAAGGCCTACAGAGTGCTATATGGTTGACGTAGTGTAAAGTGTATGTGTGAAGAATAAATCCAGGTTAATACTGTGGTAATTTAGATTGATGTTCAGAAGTATATGTCAGAGTCATAGCAGGTAGACCCATTCCTCAGGCCCTCAGACAGTCCCTATAGCAACATACTGCCTAACAGATGATGACTTTGAAGTGTGTGTGTTCGTGCACGTGTGTGTGTGTGTGTGCATGCGTGCGTGCGTGTGTTTGGAATCTATTATCCTGCATGAACTGGTTTCCACCAGAGAAAGTAGTTAGTAAGGTGTTCCCTGGGGGACAATTTTCAACTTCATCATATATGCAGTTTCTGTAATTCCCTCTCAATAACACAGATTGGCATTTATTAGGATGACTCATGTACTGGAGGCAGCTCTGCTGGGTAGTCACTAGCTGGTACAGGTACGAGGTCATACAACCTGCCTCAATAATTGTGTACATGTATACTGTATGTGACTTTATAGAGGAGTTGTCAGGTGGATGGTTGACCTCAGCTCTACATGATGTACAATGTTGGAGACTGTACATGTTCAGTAGTATATATCTGAGTCATAGCAGGTGCCGACTCAGACACGGTCCTCAGGCAGTCACTCACTCAGCCCTAATAACAACACACTGCACGGTTAAAAAAAATAATAATCCTGATGATTTACGATAACTTACTGGCAGCTTGGGGGACAATGTTCAGCTTCACCATATGCTGTTTCAGTTTTTTCTCTCTCAATAACTGTGTATACTGTGACCTTGCACAGTGGTTTTGCATTAGATAATGTCAGGTGGTTGGTTGACCTCAGCTCTACGTTAAGGATGATTGACTATGTTGGAAAAATGACAATAGCATGTACAGTGGGGCAAAAAAGTATTTAGTCAGYSACCAACTGTGCAAGTTMTCCCACTTAAAAAGATGAGAGAGGCCTGTAATTTTCATCATAGGTACAYTTCAACTATGACAGACAAAATTAGGAAAGAAAATCCAGAAAATCACATTGTAGGATTTTTTATGAATTTATTTGCAAATTATGGTGGAAAATAAGTATTTGGTCACCTACAAACAAGCAAGATTTCTGGCTATCACAGACCTTAACTTCTCTTTAAGAGGCTCCTCTGTCCTCCACTCGTTACCTGATTAATGGCACCTGTTTGAATGTGTTATCAGTATAAAAAGACACCTGTCTACAACCTCAAACAGTCACACTCCAAACTCCACTATGGCCAAGACCAAAGAGCTGTCAAAGGACACCAGAAACAAAATTGTAGACCTGCACCAGGCTGGGAAGACTGAATCTGCAATAGGTTAGCAGCTTGTTTTTGAAGAAATCAACTGTGGGAGCAATTATTAGAAATAAGACATACAAGACCACTGATAATTCCCTCGATCTGGGGCTCCACGCAAGATCTCACCCGTGGGGTCAAAATGATCACAAGAACGATGAGCAAAAATCCCAGAACCACACGGGGGACCTAGTGAATGACCTGCAGAGAGCTGGGACCAAAGTAACAAAGCCTACCATCAGTAACACACTACGCCACCAGGGACTCAAATCCTGCAGTGCCAGACGTGTTCCCCTGCTTAAGCCAGTACATGTCCAGGCCGTCTGAAGTTTGCTAGAGAGCATTTGGATGATCCAGAAGAAGATTGGGAGAATGTCATATGGTCAGATGAAACCAAAATATAACCTTTTGGTAAAAACTCAACTCGTCGTGTGTTGGAGGACAAAGAATGCTGAGTTGCATCCAAAGAACACCATACCTACTGTGAAGCATGGGGTGGAAACATCATGCTTTGGGGCTGTTTTTCTGCAAAGGGACCAGGACGACTGATCCGTGTAAAGGAAGAATGAATGGGGCCATGTATCGTGAGATTTTGAGTGAAAACCTCCTTCCATCAGCAAGGGCATTGAAGATGAAACGTGGCTGGGTCTTTCAGCATGACAATGATCCCAAACACACCGCCCTGGCAACGAAGGAGTGGCTCGTAAGAAGCATTTCAAGTCCTGGAGTGGCCTAGCCAGTCTCCAGACTCAACCCCATAGAAAATCTTGGAGGGAGTTGAAAGTCCGTGTTGCCCAGCAACAGCCCCAAAACATCACTGCTCTAGAGGAGATCTGCATGGAGAATGGGCCAAAATACCAGCAACAGTGTGTGAAAACCTTGTGAAGACTTACAGAAAACGTTTGACCTCTGTCATTGCCAAAAAAGGGTATATACAAAGTATTGAGATAAACTTTTGTTATTGACCAAATACTTATTTTCCACCATAATTTGCAATAAAATTCCTTAAAAATCCTACAATGTGATTTTCTGGATTTTTTTCCCTCATTTTGTCTGTCATAGTTGAAGTGTACCTATGATGAAAATTACAGGCCTCTCTCATCTTTTTAAGTGGGAGAACTTGCACAATTGGTGGCTGACTAAATACTTGTTTGCCCCACTGTATGTAGTTATTAGATAACATTAAAAAAAATGATTTACATCATCACGTTATCCCATTTCTCATTCACTCTCTCTCTCTCTCTCTTCTCTTCTCTAAATTCAAAGTCAAATTCAAGCTGCTTTATTGGCATGAAAAACATTGTGTCAATATTGCCAAAGCAACAATGTATACAATATACATTGTAATAAAATTATAAACAATGACAAATAATAATAAGAATGGCAGTAAATAATAATACAAAATTAAATATAAAATAGTAACAATAAAATGGTAACAGTCAATAATCTCTCTCTCTCTCTCCCGTTCTCTCTTCTCTCCCTTCTCTCCCGTTCTCTCTCTCTCTCTCTCTCTCTCTCTCTCTCTCTCTCTCTCTCTCTCTTCTCTCTCTCTCTTCTCTCTCTCTCTCTCTCTCTCTCTCTCGTCTCTCTCTCTCTCTCTCCTCCCGTTCTCTCTCTCTCTCTCTCTCTCTCTCTCTCTCTCTCTCTCTCTCTCGCTCTCTCTCTCTCTCTCTCTCTCTCTCTCTCTCTCTCTCTCGTCTAGGATCTGCTAGTCGTCGTTGCTTGCTGGACGCTAATGGAGTTGCTTACTGGGGTCCTCCGAGCTTCGCCAGATGCGTCTCGATGGAATTCAGATATTTACATTTATCTGTAAGTCCCTTTTTCACGCTCTCTCTATTCACATCTTATGTATTCAGATATAGTTTGTATTGTATTACATGCTCAATGAGCCACCTGTGCCGCAACGTTATTGTGAATGCATTTTAGTAAAACTGAAAACTGAATTAATAGCCTGGGCGTTTATTTGCTTAAATCACTGAACACAACAGGCGCTTATAGGAGACTGGCTTCTATTTGAGCCAGGTGTCCATTTCGTTAATCCACACAAATGTAGCTCATTTGCATAGTTAATGCTATATTCAGCGTTCACTTCCAGCTGTTAATCAATTTCTTAATTTCCTGCTCTAATGTGTTATAATTTACCCTGACCTACAAAGGCAAAGTGCAGTAACTACAAATTTGGTCAAAAATATTTTATCTGTTTTAATGGCCAGTTATATTATATGATTAATGTGCTATTTATTTTCCTGACCAAAGACAAAGCTAGTCGATAAGAATATATCATGAAGTACCAGAAATTGCTGTTTGTCGAAACAGAAAAATACTTTGAAGTCAGATTTTGCAATTCATTGTTTTAGGTAGTTCCTGCACTTTGCCTTTGTAGGGCAGTAGACACCGTGTCACATATTTTGTCTAAGTATGCGTCTATAAAAAAAAATCTCATCCTTGACTGCATTTTCAGCAGTTTTTACTTTCGCCACTAAAGGGCGATCGGACGATTTGTAGGGGTCTCTACTCCCGAAGTTGTTGACTGTTTTTGTGCTTGCCAGTTAGCTAGCAGGCCTCAACTGTTAGCAGCCAATGGTTGTCCGTTTCTTACTGGTGATGAAAACAGATGATTGCCATCGTTTCTTCAAATCATTAGTGAATTACTTCATGCAACAAATCAAACATTAAACCTCATAAACAATTCATGGTAATTCATGGTAACCTCATAAATCATTTATTTAGACCCAGCCTTTGTTTGAAACAGGGGTTTATTTGCTGAAATGTGTCTTTGCCCGGCTATTAAAAGGGACAGGCAGTTATTTGAGAATCAGCGTTTTACGGTACCTTCTGTTAAGAAAGTGGAGGATTGTCACAAAGTCGCCGATACATTTTTAAGCCATCTGAAATGTACATGTACCTTATGTAGCCATTAGCCTGTCTTCCACTTCCTCAATATTTATTTCTGTGGCTATTTCCAACCTCGCCAGCCTAGCCTAGAGCATGAATAAACTCAATAGCAAAACAGATCATTAATATACAATTTGTTCTCAGAGACTGACCTGGCCCAGCAACAGAAATAAATGATTGATTTGTCTGCCCGCATCCTACTTGTTTGCGCAATAATAGACGTGGGATTGTATTCATAACGTTTCTTTAGAGTAGGAGTGCTTATAGGATCAGTTTTGGCGTTTAAATAATAATGAATAAGATTACATGAACAGGTGGGACMTGATCCTAGATCAGCACTCCTACTCGGAGATGGTTTATAAATACTGGCCCTGATTAACTTTCTATAAAAATGAGTGGCATTGTCACATTGTCACCACTCTCACKCTCTAATGAGCTATTCCATTTATCCATTGATTAATGAATGTGTTGGTTAATCATTGGCTGACTTCCTGCTGTGTGACCTCTGACCTCCTGTCTCCGTGGCAATAATGGAAGCCAGCAGGGGTGGGGGGGTGATAAGATGTGCTGTGATTGGTTGATTTCACTCTTAGCCTAGGCCTGTGCTAACTGCTAACCTTTCATTAGCATGGAGATGTGGTTCATTAGGTTTGATTGCTGTTGTGAATGAGGATTACCGTTTCGTCTCTCTGTGTGTGGTTGTGTGTGTGTTGTGTGTGTGTGTGTGTGGTGTGTGTGTGGGTTTGTGTGTGTGTGTGTGTGTGTGTGTGTGTGTGTGTGTGTGTGTGTGTGTGTGTGGTGTGTGTGTGTGTGTGTGGTGTGTGTGTTGTGTGTGTGTGTGTGTGTGGTTGTGTGCTGTGGCATGCGTGCGTGGTTTGGAATCTATTGTCCTCCAATGAAATGTTTGTGTGTGTAAATGAGTGTGTGGATAACAGTCAGTCAAAGTGCCATGCAGTATTGTGAAATACAAATAGTAACCAATATCTATTCAGGGCATTTATGTCTGCACAAGTCCTTAATAAAGTAAAGGCTGAGGATTAGGTACTTGACCAAGGTGCTGGTCATTCATGTCATTCACTATATAAATACCTTACCTACAAGATCTGCTCACCACAAGCAAAAATATAGGAGAAAGACATTTAACTATTGTATGGATCAAGGTCTCAGATCTCTCTTTCTTCTACTTCTACTTCGCCTCATCTCTTTCCTTTCTCTCTCTTACCATTTGATATTTTAGTTCATTTAGCAAATGCCCTTATCCAGAGTGACTTACAGTAGTGAGTACATCATTTTCATTCTCTCTCTTCTCCTCTCTCTCTCTCTCTTCTCTCTCTCTCTCTCTCTCTCTCTCTCTCTCTCTCTCTCTCTTCTCTCTCTTCTCTCTCTCTCTCTCTCTCTCTCTCTCTCTCTCTCTCTCTCTCTCTCTCTCTCTCTCTCTCTCTTCTCTCTCTCCCTCTGCCCCCAACCTCCCTCCCCATCAGTCTCTAACCTGTGTTGTTCTCTCCCCCCCTCTCCTCCCCTGCTGTCTCCAGTGGCGAGAGCATCTTGCGAAGGGTCAGAGGACCCTGGCTGGAGAGGGGCATGGTCTCAGGTCGTGAGGAATCTCCTGGAGCTCTTACGAGGAGGAGCTATTAACAGCGATGACCTCCTGTTCTCCACCGAGATTCTCCAGAAATGTGACGGACACCTTCAAGAGAGCAACCTACATCCCAGTAAACCCGACGACGCGCAGGTGGGTTGGGAGGGTTGTACATACACAACACACACATAACACACACATAAACACCAAACCTCAAGAGAGCAACCGACATCCGAGGCTCCCGATGACATGCAGGGTGGGTGGGAGGAACACACATGCAACACACAACATTGTGCTGGTGCGTGAAGTGGGCTATACAGCACACTTAACAGGACAGTAAACGCATAAACAAAACAAAACGATCCCGTACATGTTTGCATGAGCACAAATGACACACCTCAGCTCCGCCTTACAATTCAACCCTCCTCTTCGTCTCTCTCCTCAGAATTCTTCCGAGGGTAAGTCAGCTACATGGTATGGGATGGCATGAAAACCTTAGAGAAATGGGAGACGCCCTCACCAGGTAGGCTTTTTAAACTGTTGTTTAGGTTGTGGGTGGTGTGTTGTTGTGTTGTGTGTGTGTGTGTGTGTGAGTGTGTGTGTGTGATTGTGTGTGGGTCTGTGATGTGTGTGTGTGTGTGTGTTGTGGTGCGTGTGCGTGCGTGCGTGTGCGTTGTGTGTGGTATGTGCGTCCTGTCAGAGTGTCTGGCTCTGTCAACGGTTGGGATGAATGATTGCAGTGTTTATGTCATTGTGAGGTAAGGGGTCCGGGTAAAAACACAACCTGTGTTAACCATTCAGGATGGATCATACCCCAATACTGTGTGCACGTACTGACAGTGTGTGGGTGTTGTGTGTGGTGTGTGTGTGTGTGTGTGTGTGTGTGTGTGTGTTTGTGGTGTGTGTGTGTGTGTGTGTGTTGTGTGTTGTGTTGATGTGTGTGTGTGTGTGTGTGTGTGTGTGTGTGTGTGTGTGTGTGTGTGTGTGTCCATATTTTGTTGTTAATAAACAATGCATATGACCCCCTCCTCCATGCCCTTGAGTCAGGCTGGGTTTATATGCCATCTGTAGTCAGTAAACAATAATGCGTAAACACTGGAGATAATACCCCAAACATACACTGAGTGTGAAAAACATTAGGAACACCTTCCTAATATTGAGTTGCACCCTGATTTGCCCTCAGAACAGCCTCAATTCGTCAGGGCATGGACTCTACAAGGTTGGATGCTGGCCCACGTTGACTCCAATGCTTCCCATAATTGTGTCAAGTTCGTTGGATGTACTTTGTGTGGTGGACCATTCTTGATACACACGGGAAACTATTTACTGTGWAAAACCCAGCAGCGTTGCAGTTCTTGACACACTTAAACTGGTGCGCCAGGCACACACTACCATACCCCATTCAAAGGCACTTCAATCTTTTGTCTTACCCATTCAAATGAGATGATATGCTCTAAGCAAGCCACTGCAGAACAATCAAGTGATGAACGTACTTGACCATGTGTTACCAATAACATAGGCTTTGTCTCAAATGGCACCCTACTCCCTATGCAGTGCACTATTTTTCACCATTTGACTTTTTGTAATTTAGCAGACGCTCTAATCCAGAGCGACATACAGTTAGTGCATTCATCTTAAGTTAGCTACTGTAGGTGGGACAACCACATATCACAGGCATATAAAGTAAATGTTCCCTTAAAAACATAGCGGTAAGTAGAGTCAGAGCTAGAGGGGGGGTGGGGTGGGTGTGGGGGGAGTCAAGTGCAAGTGCTGGTTAAGTGTTTTTTTGTGTGGGAGGGCCTAGAGACCTGAGGTGGCAGAACGGAGTGCTCGGGTTGGGGTGTTGGGTTTGAGCAGAGCCTGAAGGTAGGGAGGGGCAGTTCCATGGGTAAGTACCAGTGGAGTGTGCAGAGGAGTGGGGTGACATGAGAAAACTTTGAAAACCAGGCTGGCTGMTGCGTTAAGTCGCAGGGGTTTGATTCCACAAGCGGGGAGCCCAGCCAATAGCGAGTTGCAATAGTACAGACAGGAGCGCAAGTGCCTGGATTAGGACTTGCACTGCTTCCTGTGTGAGGTAGGGTCTTACTCTACGGATGTTGTAGAGCATGAACCTGCAGGAGCGAGTCACTGCTTTGATGTTTGCGGAGAAAAACAGGGTGTTGTCAAGGGTCACGCCAAGGTTGTTTGCACTCTGGGAGGGCGACACTGTGGAGATGTCAACCGTGATGGAGAGGTCTTTGAGCGGGCAGGCCTTCTCCGGGAGGAAGAGCAGTTCCGTGTTGTCCAAGCTGAGTTTGAGGTGGTGGGCCAACATTCAAGTTGAGATATTTGCCAGACACGCAGAGATGTGTGTTGCCACCTGGGTGTCAAACGGGGGAAGGAGAAAAGTAGTTGAGTGTCATCTGCATAGGAATGATAGGAGAGACCATGTGAGGATATCACGGACCCGAGTGACTTGGTGTATAGAGAGAAGAGGGTCTAGAACCAAGCCCTGGGGCACACCAGTAGTGAGAGTACGTGGTGCAGACACAGACCCTCTCCACGCCACCTGGTGGGAGCAGCCCGCCAGGTAGGATGCAATCCAAGAGTGTGCATAGCCTAAGACGGCCAGCCCTGAGAGGATGGAGAGGAGGATCTGATGGTTCACGTGTCAAAGGCAGAGGATAGMTCTATGAGGATGAGAACAAAGGAGAGAGAGTCAGCTTTGGCAATGCGGAGAGCCTCCGTGACACAGAGAAGAGCAGTCTCAGTTGAGTGACCAGTCTTGAAGCCTGACTGGTTAGGGTCAAGAAGATCGTTCTGAGAGAGATAACGAGAGAGTTGATCAGAGACTTTTTGAGTGTTTTGAAAAGAAAAGAAAGATCAACAGGTCTATAGTTTTTGATATCAGATGAGTCGAGTGTTGGTTTCTTRAGGAGTGGATCAACTTGGGCCATTTTGAAGTCGAGAGGACGCAGCCAGTGGTCAGGGATGAGTCTGGTCAAGAGATGGTCTGGAGAAGGGAGGAGGGGATAGGGTCTAGCTGGCAGGTTGTCAGCCGGCCAGACYTCACAGGATTTCATCTGGAGAGAGAGGGAAGGAAGAGGTCAAGGCGTAGGGTACTTCTGTGGGCCTATAGAGCTATGGTTAATAGTGGTGCACTATATAGGAAATACTGAGCCATTTGAGATGCAGCCTAACCTGTCCTCACCTCCTGACCTCAACCCCTCCTTCCACTAATCCACAGATGTCCATCTGTCTCCCCTATCTCAACACGTTGCTCTCCTCCCTTCCACCCAACACATTCCAAAGCTAATCTGTCTTCCTACAGAGAACCTTTTACTTCTGACATAAAACTCAGTCTCTTTCACTTCTTATTCTATGCTTCTTCTCTATCATTTATGTATATCTCAGTGTTCAAAATGTTGAATCCAACAACGTACACTAAAAGGCATTATGTCCAATGTGTGCTAATTAGCTGCAMTTAGCATACAGGGCTAACGAGTACGAGCAAGCCAATGACTGTTGTAATGGGTTGGTTGGATAGAGGATCAAGCCAATGACTGTTGTAATGGGTTGGTTGGATAGAGGATCAAGCCAATGACTGTTTAATGGTTTGGGTTGGATAGGAAGCATCAAGCCAATGACCTGTTTTGTAATGGGTTGGTTGGATAAGAGGATCAAGCAATGACTGTTGTAATGGGTTGGTTGGATAGAGGATCAAGCCAATGATGTTGTTATGGGTGTGGATACTTCGCTTGGATTTTGTGTTTGATAGAGGATCCAAGCCAATGACTGTTTGGTTTGTGGAAAGTCACAAGGATGTTTGTATGGTTGTGGATAGAGGGATTCAGCCATTATGTTTTAGGGGTGTTGCAAGCAACCAAATGACTGTTTGTATATGGGTTGGGAGGATGGAGGCTCTGGTGGTAATATGTCTGCGGGGTTATTGGTGATTTTATCTTGTGACATTTCCTTGAGAGTTAACATGAACTTAACAGGAACAGAAGAGATACTTAGCTTGTGCATGAAATGAGAGAGAGAGCAGAGATACATCAATTGCATCATAGTGTGCACATCCATTCAATATTTGGTTTTATGAAAAAGAAAGTCGATGTTCATGATATTGTACATCTCTACTCTGTCTACTATTCTAACAATCTTCCTTTCTCACAACAATTACCCCCCATTTCTCTCCATCACATCTTTCGCTCACCTCCCCATTTCTCTTTCTATCTATCTCTATCCCTCCTACTCCCCTTCTCTCTCCTGCCTCTTTCTTACTACACCCTCCCCTTTCTCTCTCTCCTCTGCTGTCTTCTGTCTGTCTGTCTGTCTGTCTGTCTGTCTGTCTGTCTGTCTGTCTGTTGTCTGTCACTGTCTGTCTGTCTGTCTGTTCTGTCCTGTCTGTCTGTCTGTCTGTCTGTCTGTCGTCTGGTTCTGTCTTCTGTCTGTCTGATCTGTCTGTCTGGTCTTGTCTTCTGTCCTGGTCGCTGTCTTCTGTCTGTCCTGTGTCTGTCTTTTGCTACTCTCTCTAGATCCCTTCCCGCTTCTCTCTCTCTCCCTCCTTCTCTTTCTCTCCCTCCTACCATCTTTCTCTCTCTCTCTCCCTCCCTTCTTCTCTCCCCCTTCCCAGGTTTCTCCTGGTGCTGCCCATCTCATGCGTATATTGGAGGACTTCATCCATCTGATAGGAGATGATCAGAAACCGTTCCAGAGTTTCCTGGTGGTCACCAACAACCTCAGTGAGTAGTCAATTTAACACTCAGAGGTAGGGTTGCAAAATTCCCTTAACTTTACATAATTTTTCAAACTTATCTTCAACGCTCCCAAGTTAATAACTAAATTCTAAATTTTTTTGGTTACATTATTTGCCTTTCCTTTAGTCAGCACATCTCTACCTATTTTGGTTGGACGTCAACTCATGTTTTGTATTTGTCTCCATAAGGATAACTATATGTTTTGTCTCCATAGTGATAACGATTTGTTTTGTCTCCATAGTGATTACAATATGTTTTGTCTCCATAGTGATAACGATACAGCGAGAGCCCGTGACAGCGGTGTCCAGTGACATCAACTTCCCCATGAAGGGTAGGAGGGGCATGAAGGACTGGGCTCGATCCGCTGAAGACAAACTCTACATCCCCAAAGAAGTCTTCACCCTCACCTCCGATGGTGAGAGATCATGATCTTCATCATCATCGTCGTCCTCATCAGAATTATTGCCATCATCAACATCGCCATCATCAGCAGCTTCATTGATGTCGTCTACATTGTCATCATCATCGCCATCGTCGTTGTTGCCGGCGTCTTCATCATCATCTTCATCATCATAATCACACTCCTCATAATGAAATGTGTCTTCAAACATCCTCTGAAGACTCTCACTGACCTCACCACACTTACGTCAAGATGTCCTCACAAGGTGTGTGAAGAGTAATACAGGTTGTCCTAAACCTAAGGACTAGATTAAGGTCAGCTCATTCGTAATATTAATCCCATCCAAATCTACCATGTCAATCAWTTTTTCTTGGCGGGAAGGATATTATCCCAGCCCTAAACACATTCTGTTTTTCAGGAAACTCCAAGGGCCTCTGATAATACATATCCTGTGCGAATTGACACCCCTGTGTTTTGAGGGGTATTACAGAGTTTAACAGGTGCTGCACCCAGTTTGCTTAAAACAGAGTGCTGTGCATGTAGCCTTCAGATAAATGATCTGTGTTGTCATATATCAACTTTCCCAGTGCCTACTTCTCTTTTAAAATATTAAGCGGATGATATTGTGCCAAGGAATTGATAAATCGACAAATATGTCAGTTAATTCAAAATCTGGAAACAGTTAATTGTTCTTACTGCCTTTTCTGAATTGAAAACCAAAATAAGGCTATCCCTAGACAAGTTGAAATAGTGTATCTCCACGCCTATACCCTCCAGGCTAGGGTCATAACGGTCCATTTGGAATAAGAAAAAAATATGTTTACAGGGGGAAGTTTGGTATAACTTATGCTGTCCGAATCGTCCTCTGGAAGAACAGAAATGAAAGGGTAATAATTACGTAACCAACCTTCAATAGTAATAGTAGTCCCGTGCAAATAGGGCTTTAGAGTATGTTATGTCAGAAGTCTTCAAAACACACACTTTCTTATATAATCTCTAAACAGCGAGAGAAAGTAACAAGCCTGGTCGTCTGTACAAAGTTCGAGGTCATGACCCTGTCAGAGATAAGATTCTCAATCTTAAGGTGGTTTCAAGCCTAGAATCCTCCAAGCTTTTAACCCAAATCAATCATTATACTACCATAACAGTGAACGATTGTCTCACGTCCTACTTTAAACTCCTTTTCAAATCAATCAATCAATCAATCAAATTGATTTATAAAGCCCTTTTTACATCAGCAGATGCCACAAAGTGCTATAGAGAAACCCAGCCTAAAACCCCAAACAGAAAGCAATGCAGATGTAGAAGCATGGTGGCTCAGAAAAATTCCCTAAAAAGGCAGGAACCTAGGAAGAAACCTAGAGAGGAACCAGGCTCTGAGGGGTGGCCAGTCCTCTTCTGGCTGTGCAGGGTGGAGATAACAGTACATGGCCAAGATGTTCAAACGTTCAAAGATGACCAGCAGGGTCAAATAGAAATAATCACAGTGGTTGTAGAGGGTGCAACAGGTCAGCACCTCAGGAGTAAATGTCAATTGGCTTTTCATAGCCGATCATTCAGCATTAGAGACAGCAGGTGCGGTAGAGAGAGAGAGAGAGTCGAGAACAGCAGGTCCGGGACAAGGTAGCACGTCCGGTGAACAGGTCAGGGTTCCATAGCCGCAGGCAGAACAGTTGAAACTGGAGCAGCAGCACGACCAGGTGGACTGGGGACAGCAAGGAGCTATCTGGCCAGGTAGTCCTGAGGCATGGTCCTAGGGCTCAGGTCCTCTGAGAGAAAGAGAAAGAGATAGAGAGAGAGAGAGAAAGAGAGAGAATTAGAGGGAGCATACTTAAATTCACACAGGACACCGGATAAGACAGGAGAAATACTCCAGATATAACAGACTGACCCTAGCCCCCMGACACATAAACTATTGTTGCATAATTACTGGAGGCTGAGACAGGAGAGGTCGGGAGACACTGTGGTCCCATACGACTATATCCCCGGACAGGGCCAGCCAGGCAGGATATAACTCCACCCACTTTGCCGAAGCACAACTCGGACAGGAAGCTCACGTCAGAGACTCAACCCACTCAAGTGACACACCCCTCCTAGGGACAGCATGGAAGAGCACCAGTAAGCCAGTGACTCAGCCCCCGTAATAGGGTTAGAGGCAGAGAATTCCAGTGGAGACAGGGGAACCCGCCAGGCAGAGACAGCAAGGGTGGTTTGTCGCTCCAGTGCCTTTCCATTCACCTYCACACTCCTGGGCCAGACTACACTCAATCGTAGGACCCACTGAAGAGATGAGTCTTCAGTAAATACTTTGAGTCTGCGTCTCTCACATGGATAGGCAGACCATTCCATAAAAATGGAGCTCTATAGGAGAAAGCCCTGCCTCCAGCTGTTTGCTTAGAAATTCTAGATACAATAAGGAGGCCTGCGTCTTGTGACTGTAGCATATGTGTAGGTACAGCAGGACCAAATCGGAGAGCTAGGTAAGAGCAAGCCCATATAATGCTTTGTAGGTTAGCAGTAAAACCTTGAAATCAGCCCTAGCCTTAACAGGGAGCCAGTGTAGAGAGGCTAGCACTGGAGTAATATGATAAAAAAAATGTGGTTCTAGTCAAGATTCTAGCAGCCGTGTTTAGCTGAAGTTTATTTAGTGCTTTATCCGAGTAACCGGAAAGTAGAGCATTGCAGTAGTCTAACCTAGAAGGAACAAAAGCATGGATACATTTTTCTGCATCATTTTTGGACAGAAAGTTTCTGATTTTTTGCAATGTTACGTAGATGGAAAAAGCTGTCCTTGAAACAGTCTTGATATGTTCGTCAAAAGAGAGATCAGGGTCCCGAGTAACGCCGAGGTCCTTCACAGTTATATTTGAGACGACTGTACAACCATCAAGATGAATTGTCAGATTTAACAGAAGATCTCTTTGTTTCTTGGGACCTAGAACAAGCATCTCTGTTTTGTGCGAGTTTCAAAGTAAAACATTTTCCGCCATCCACTTCCTTATGTCTGAAACACAGGCTTCCATGGAGGGCAATTTTGGGGCTTCACCATGTTTCATCGAAATGTACAGCTGTGTATCTTCCCCATAGCAGTTAACATTATGTTTCCGAATGACATCACCAAGAGGTAAAATATATATTGAAAACAATAGAGGTCCTAAAACGGAACCTTGAGGAACACTGACATGTACAGTTGATTTGTCAGAAGACAAACCATCAACAGAGACAATCTGATATCTTTCCGGCAGACAAGATCTAAACCAGGCCAGAAATTGTAGACCAATTTGGGTTTCAAATCTCTCCAAAAGAATGTGGTGATCGATGGTATCAAAAGCAGTACTAAGGTCTAGTAGCACGAGCAAGACGACAGATGCAGAGCCTTGGTCTGACGCCAATAAAACTTCTTAGGGCTGCAATCCCGTTAACGGGATCGATATGACAACAGCCAGTGAAAGTGCAGGGCGCCAAATTCAAACAACAGAAATCTCATAATTAAAATTCCTCAAGCATACAAGTATTTCACACCATTTTTAAGATAAACTTCTTGTTATTCCCACCACATTGTCCGMTTTCAAAAAGGCTTTACAGCGAAAGCACCACAAACGATTATGTTAGGTCACCGCCAAATCACAGAAAAACACATTTTTCCAGCCAAAGACAGGAGTCACAAAAAGCAGAAATAGAGATAAAATTAATCACTAACCTTTGATGATCTTCATCAGATGACACTCATAGGACTTCCTGTTACACAATACATGTATGTTTTGTTCGATAAAGTTCATATTTATATCCAAAAATCTGTTTACATTGGCGCCATGTTCAGAAATGCCTCCAAAATATCCAGAGAAATTGCAGAGAGCCACATCAAATAACAGAAATACTCATCATAAACTTTGATGAAAGATACATGTTTTACATAGAATTAAAGATAAACTTGTTCTTAATGCAACCGCTTTGTCAGATTTCAAAAAAGCTTTCGGAAAAAGCAAAAACCATGCAATAATCTGAGGTCGGCGCTCAGAGCCCAATCAAGCCATAGAGGTACCTGCAATATTGTACAGTCAACAGAAGTCAGAAATAACATTATAAATATTCACTTAMCTTTGATGATCTTCATCAGAATGCACTCCCAGGAATCCCAGTTCCACAATAAATGTTTGATTTGTTCGGTAATGTCCATCATTTATGTCCAAATAGTTACTTTTGTTAGCGCGTTTGGTAAACAAATCCAAAGTCACGAAGCGCGTTCACTAAAAGCAGCCGAAATGTCAAAAAGTTCCGTAACAGTCAGTAGAAACATGTCAAATTATGTATTGAATCAATCTTTAGGATGTTTTTAACATAAATCTTCAATAATGTTCCAACCGGAGAATTCCTTTGTCTTCAGAAATGCGATAGAACAGAGCTCGCTCTCACATGAACGAACATGGTCAGCGCATGTTCAGCTCATGACAGACCTTACTCAATCCCCTCTCTTTCGGCCCCAACTCACAGTAGAAGCATCAGACAAGGTTCTAAAGACTTTTGACATCTATTGGAAGCCGTAGGAAGTGCAAAATGACCCATATTCCACTGTGTATTCGATAGGCGATGAGTTGAAAACCTACAAACCTCAGATTTCCCACTTCCTGGTTGGATTTCTTTCTCAGGTTTTTGCCTGCCATATGAGTTCTGTTATACTCACAGACATCATTCATACAGTTTAGAAACTTCAGAGTGTTGTCTATCCAAATAGACTAATAATATGCATATATTAGCAGCTGGGACTGAGGAGCAGGCAGTTTACTCTGGGCACCTCTGGGCACCTTTTCATCCAAGCTACTCAATACTGCCCCTGCATCCATAATAAGTTAGAAGGTAATTTACCACCTTCACGRGTGCAGTCTCAGTGCTAGGATGGGGTCTAAAACCAGACTGAAGCATTACGTATACATTGTTAATCTTCAGGAAGGCAGTGAGTTGCTGCGCAACAGCTTTTTCAAAACATTTTGAGAGGAATGGGAAATGGATCTGCACAGCTCACAATCAACCTGTATTCCCTGTAGACACGGGTTGGAAAGCAAAGATTTGGGGGAGAATTTGGGGTAAAAGTCGACAGAGACAGACATAGAGAAAGAGATGAGTATATCTCTGTTTCTGATCCTGACCTCTGCTCCCTCAGAATAACAAAGGCCCCACAGGAAATTACACGCACACACACACACGCACACACACACACATGCACACACTGACTTCATGTGTGCCTCTTGCCATCCCCATGAAAGGTTGCAATGGTGTCAGCAGTGTCTGGGGTCTCTGTCTGGCTCTGAGGACACAGCTCCTCTCTCTCTCTCAACCACTCGCTCTCTCGCTCTCCATCTCTCTCTATTTGTCTTCCCCTCTCACCATCTATATCTCTCTCTCCTTCCCTTTCTCTATCTCTATCACTTTCTCTATCGCTCTCTCTGCCTCCCCCCTCTCTGACAGGGCCTTTCTCTCCCTCTGTGTCTCCCTCCATAGTGACAGTCATGACTAAAGAATTGCAGTGGTAGGAGGTCAGTGGCTCCAGAGAGCTCATTGTGACCAGTAGTCTGATGTTTATCAAAGTGTTTGGTTCATTTAACCTGTTACCAAAGCCATTCTCCCACAGACAGTCCCACTGATAGGCTCAATAGGCTCAAGACATGCTGTAGCACAGACAGAGTGCAAGTGCGSACACATGCACACACACACATATGCACACACACGCATGCACACACACACGCACACTCACGCACACGCACACACACACTGGCCTATGATAGGCTCATGACTTGCTCAACAGCCCAAGACCAGCCTTGTTCACTGATCCATAGGATGACACTGACCCAGATATATAGAGAGGCTAAGACACACATACACACACAGATAACCACATAGAGCCATGCACTAGCTCACACTCACACATACAGTACACACACACACATTCAACCTCATAAAAGATAATGATCCAATGACAGGCCAGAAGTTCAGGGTGTAATAAAGAAATGGATACACAACATGGTTTATTCATTTCTACCCAGCACTATAACACAACCCCTGCAACAGTTGACCCTTGACTTACACTTAACTTACAGCTGCAATGGATCTCAATAGCATGTCGGCCATGTCTTTAGATTTAACTGGCTTTCATGGATGCTTGGTGCTTCATCTCAATCTGGATATCCTCTCATTCAATACAGATGCCCGTCTCAAGATTTCCCATTTCAGTTAGCGGCTCACGGTTAGCCGACACAGATTTAAACGCTTTAAAAAGAACGGGGTGACCAAATTCTGTTTGTGGAAAATGAATTTATTAAAGTTTGTGCGACAAAATGGTCTCCTGGTCTCAATCAGGTTGTCTGTAATGAGCATAGATGGGCAGTATTTCTGTTACATGTATTTTAAATACGTGTTTTATTACATATTTTCATCTCCCCCTCTCTCTCGCTCTGTGTGTGTGTGTGTGTGTGTGTGTGTGTGTGGTGTGTGTGTGTGTGTGTGGTGTGTGTGTGTGTGTGTGTGTGTGTGTGTGTGTGTTGTGTGTGTTGTGTGTGTGTGTGTGTGGTGTGTGTTGTGGTGTGTGTGTGTGTGTGTGTGTGTGTCTATTGGTTACACCACACTTGTCAGTACATACACACAACAAGTAGGTCACAGGGGGAGAGACGTTGGGCCGTGAGGTTTTGCTTTATTTGTTTTTTGAAACCAGGTTTGCAGTTAACTTGCGTTATATGAGATGGAAGGGAGTTCCGTGCAATTATGGCTCTATATAATATTGTAAGTTTCCTTGAATTTTGCTATACCTGGGGACTGTGAAAAGACCCCTGGTGGCATGTCTGGTCTGGTAAGTGTGTGTTAGTGCTGTGTATGAGTTGACTATGCAAACAATTTGGAATTTCCAGCACATTAATGTTTCTTACAAAAACAAGAAGTGATGCAGTCAGTCTTGCCTCAACTCTTAGCCAAGAGAGACTAGCATACATAGTATTGATATTCACCCTTTGGTTACAATGAAGAGCAAAATGTGCCACTGTGTTCTGGGCCAGCTGCAGCTTAACTAGGTCCTTCTTTGCAGCACTTGACCATGTGACTGGACAATAATCAAGATAAGGTAAAACTAGAGCCTGCAGGACTTGCTTTGTGGAGTTTTGTGTCAGTGTTGAGATGAATGCACTTCTCTATAAGCATGTTGAAACTCTGTTGTTCATTTGTTTGGTCAAACACCATTTTGTACAACAGTTTGCTAAGAGCTTGCAGCAGCTGATAGGTTGGCTGTTAGAACCAGTAAAGGCCTCTTTACCATTCTTGGGTAGCGGAATGACTTTGGCTTGAGGACAAACACTTTCCTCTAGGCTCAGATTAAAGATATGACAGATAGGAGTTGCTATAGAGTCAGCTACCATCCTCGGTAGCTATCCAATCTAAATTCTCAATGCCAAGAGGTTTGCCATTATTGATCGATAACAATAAAAACAAAATTCTAACTTAGAATGCTTTTTTGGTTGTTGCATGAATGCAATGGTTCACTGTTCATTGTTGGCATTTCCTGCCTAACTTTGCCCACTTTGCCAAGGAAGTAATCATAAAACTAATTGGCATCATCAAATGGTATTATACATCTGCTTCGTTCAAAGAAGGAGTAGAATTTGTCTTTCTGCCCATAATTTCATTTAAAGTACTCCAAAGTAGTTTTTCCCATTGATCTTGGCTTCCTGGTACATTTTCTTCTTCTTTTTGTTGAATTTAGTCACATCATTTCTCAATTTGCAGTAATTCAGCCAGTCAGATGTGCAGCCAGACTTATTAGCCACTCCTTTTGCCCATCTCTTTCAACCGTACAGTTTTTCAATTCCTCATCAATCCATGGATCCTTAACAGTTCTAACAATCCGTTTCTTAACAGGTGCATGTTTAGAAATAATTGAGAAAAAAAAGCAAGTGCAGTGTCTGGATGCTCCTTATTAATCACATCAGACCAACAAATATGTTTAACATCATCCACGTAAGAGTCACAGCAAAATCTTTTGTATGATCTCTTATACACTATTTTAGGCCCAGCTTTTAGAACCTTGGCTTTCCTGGTTGTAGCCATTACAGTATAGTGTGACCTCTGCATCCAATGGTTATGAATACAGCCTTAGAACAAAGTTCTACAGATATTGTAAAAATGTGATCAATACATGTGGATGATATACTGTAGTTCCTGTAGGGTTTGTAAACACCTTGGTATACAGCAACACTTCCCCCATTGGCATTCCGGTCTCTTTTGTGAATGTTATATCCTTGTATTGCTACTGCGGTTCACAACTTTGAAGCCCCCTTTCACCCTACATTGGTATCAAAAGTGTGATGGCACTATGGTGTGATAAGTGTATGCTAAATAACTTAAATGTAGATGTGGATGTAAAAAGTATTACTCTAATGAGCTCCGCCCCGAAACAAGGCCAATGACAATACCCAATGTGCTTTGCAGTTGTTCATTTTCACATATATATATACAGTGGGGAGAACAAGTATTTGATACACTGCCGATTTTGCAGGTTTTCCTACTTACAAAGCATGTAGAGGTCTGTAATTTTTATCATAGGTACACTTCAACTGTGAGAGACGGAATCTAAAACAAAAATCCAGAAAATCACATTGTATGATTTTTAAGTAATTAATTTGCATTTTATTGCATGACATAAGTATTTGATACATCAGGAAAGCACAACTTAATATTTGGTACAGAAACCTTTGTTTGCAATTACAGACATCATCGTTTCCTGTATTCTTGACCAGGTTTGCACACACTGCAGCAGGGATTTTGGCCCACTCCTCCATACAGACTTCTCCAGATCCTTCAAGTTTCGGGGCTGTCGCTGGGCAATACGGACTTTCAGCTCCCTCCAAAGATTTTCTATTGGGTTCAGGTCTGGAGACTGGCTAGCCACTCCAGGACCTTGAGTGCTTCTTACGGAGCCACTCCTTAGTTGCCCTGGCTGTGTGTTTCGGGTCGTTGTCATGCTGGAAGACCCAGCCACGACCCATCTTCAATGCTCTTACTGAGGGAAGGAGGTTGTTGGCCAAGATCTCGCGATACATGGCCCATCCATCCTCCCCTCAATACGGTGCAGTCGTCCTGTCCCCTTTGCAGAAAAGCATCCCCAAAGAATGATGTTTCCACCTCCATGCTTCACGGTTGGGATGGTGTTCTTGGGTTGTACTCATCCTTCTTCTTCCTCCAAACACGGCGAGTGGAGTTTAGACCAAAAAGCTCAATTTCTGTCTCAGACCACATGACCTTCTCCCATTCCTCTCTGGATCATCCAGATGTCATTGGCAAACTTCAGACGGGCCTGGACATGCGCTGCTTGAGCAGGGGGACCTTGCGTGCGCTGCAGGATTTTAATCCATGACGGCGTAGTGTGTTACTAATCGTTTTCTTTGAGACTGTGGTCCCAGCTCTCTCCAGGTCATTGACCAGGTCCTGCCGTGTAGTTCTGGGCTGATCCCTCACCTTCCTCATGATCATTATGCCCCACGAGGTGAGATCTTGCATGGAGCCCCAGACCGAGGGTGATTGACTGTCATCTTGAACTTCCTTCCCATTTTCGAATAATTGCGCCAACAAGTTGTTTGCCTTCTCACCAAGCTGCTTGCCTATTGTCCTGTAGCCCATCCCAGCCTTGTGCAGGTCTAACAATTCTATCCCTGATGTCCTTACACAGCTCTCTGGTCTTGGCCATTGTGGAGAGGTTGGAGTCTGTTTTGATTGAGTGTGTGGACAGGTGTCTTTTATACAGGTACACGAGTTCAAACAGGTGCAGTAATACATGTAATGAGTGGAGAACAGGAGGGGCTTCTTTAAAGAAAGACTAACAGGTCTGTGAGAGCTGGAATTCTTACTGGTTGTAGGTGATCAAATACTTATGTCATGCAAATAAAATGCAAATTAATTACTTAAAAATCATACAATGTGATTTTCTGGATTTTTGTTTTAGATTCCGTCTCTCACAGTTGAGTGTACCTATGATAAAAAATTACAGACCTACTAATGCTTTGGTAAAGTAGGAAAACTTGCAAAATCGGCAGTGTATCAAATACTTGTTCTCCCCACTGTATATATACATTTTTGTCATTTAGCTGACACTCTTATCCAACGTGACAGTGTGTTCAACTCAGCTGAATCTGGTAATGAATGGTGTTAATGTTGAAGTTGAGGAGACTAAATTACTTGCTGTTACTTTAGA
Organism: Salvelinus sp. IW2-2015; assembly: GCF_002910315.2. NCBI lineage: Eukaryota > Metazoa > Chordata > Actinopteri > Salmoniformes > Salmonidae > Salvelinus > Salvelinus sp. IW2-2015. Next base: position 24,152,833 of record NC_036870.1, read on the forward strand.
TTGTAAACTGTCATGGTCAAAACATATAGATCCAATGGTTGTAAAGATGGGGAGATGTCTAGCCGTAATAAAGAGATGCTCTGCTTTTTTGACACCACACTCCAAAAAGCATGTTCTGCAAGCTCTAGTTTTGTCTAATCTTGATTATTGTCCAGTCCTGTGGTCCAGTGCTGCAAGGAAAGACCTAGTTAAGCTGCAGCTGGCCCAGAACAGAGTGGCACGTTTTGCTCTAATTGTAATCAGAGGGCTGATATAAATACTATGCATGCCATAGTTGAAAATCCCAAATTGTTTGCATAGTCAACTTACACACAGCTCTGACACACACACTTATCCCACCAGACATGCCACCGGGGGTCTTTTCACAGTCCCCAAATCCAGAACAAATTCAAGAAAGCGTACAGTATTATATTGATCCCAAYTGCATGGAACTTTCTTCCATCTCATGTTGCTCAAATAAACAGCAAACCTGGTTTAAAAAAACAAATAACGCCTCTCCCCTATTTGACCTAGAGAGTTTCTGTGTATGCATTGATATGTAGACTACGTGTGCCCTTTTAAAAAAATGTATGTAGTTCTGTCTTTGAGCTGTTCTTGTCTATTGATGTTCTATGTTATGTAATTCTGTTTTATGTTTTGTGTGGACCCCAGGAAGAGTAGCTGCTGCTTTTGCAACAGCTAATGGGGATCCTAATAAAATACAAACAACTAAGGTAGATAAACAGCAACATTTCACAGTTATAGCAAGTAAGACGTTTCTGTAACCATTACTGAGAATGTTTTTGCTGTTCGGCTGGCAACTTGTAAATGTATTTTTGTATTTTAAATACAATACTTTGCAAAAGTATCTTACAATTTATTTTGATATATTCGTTTTTTTAAGGTATTTTGTAGTTGTATTTTGTAATTAGAATTTGCAATGTATACCCGTCTCTGGTAATGAGTTTGTGGTCTGATCAAGTGTAGTAGAACTGTCAACCCTCGCTCCCACCCAGATGCTTTTACCCACAATGCAGTCTCATCTACATGTTCATGCACACAACCTTCAATTAGGATCCAACACAGTGACAGCTCTCCATCGTCAACTTTGATCTTCTCTCTCTCTCTCTCTCTCTCTCTCTCTCTCTCTCTCTCTCTCTCTCTCTCTCTCTCTCTCTCTCTCTCTCTCTCTCTCTCTCTCTCTCTCTCTCTCTCTCTCTCTCTCTCTCTCTCTCTCTCTCTCTCTCTCTCTCTCTGTTAGATTTTGGATGACTCACCCCATGTGATTGATGAGAGCATATTCCCTCCTTTATCCTCCTTTCTACTTCCTCTATCTCTCTGCTCTTCTTCTCAGCTGAAGGGGCCAGGGAGGGAGAAAGAGGTGGAGACACTCATCTCTGACTGAGCTATCTCCCTCTCTCCTTCCTTCCCTCCCTCCTCCATCCCTCCCTCCTCCCTTCCTTCCCTTCCTCCTTCATCCCTCCCCTCTTCCTCCCTCTATCCCTCCCTCCAGACAGGGTGACATTTACAGAGGGACACTGCCTCTCTATGGGAGCCAGCTGTTCTCTCAGAGACACTGCTCTGGGGAGAGAGGGATTAAGGGAGAGAAAGAGAGGGGGAAATCAGAGGAAGCACAGAGGAGCAAGAGACTCTTTGGCCTATTGAAAGGGACGAAGAGGTGAAAAGGGTATGGAGGGAGGGAGGGAACAAACAAAAATGGATAGAAAAGTTCTGAAAAGAGGAAGCAAAGAGAGAGTTGAAAAGGGGAAGAGATGGGGGGGATGAGGAGATAGGAGGAAGTCTGGATGTAGTTTTGAGTTCAGTACAAGAGAGTTTTTTATCATTTCACTTCTGTGCACCTCTAAATGTCATTATCTATTGGATCTCAGCTCTTCTCAGCTGGTTGGTGAACTTTTAACCTTCGACCTCAACAGGTTCTCTGCTGTGTATAGTGTTACATGTGTATTGTGTTTGTGTTTTTCAGAAACAGAAACAGAGACTTCATATTTTGTCATCGGAGCCATCCTGTATCGGACCTTAGGAGTCATCCTACCTGCCCCCAAGTGAGTGTTCTTCCTCTTTCAATTCCATCATCAGGTCTGCATCACAAATGGCACCCTTTTCCCTTTATAGGGCACTACTTTTGACCATCCTACTGCGTTTCATCGTTTCATTTAGCACTTTAGTGCTAAATTAGTTACCGAATGATACACTTTCAGTCCAAAAGAGCTGTAATGATATCCATTAACAATGACAAGAGAACCATCTCCCTTTCATTTCTACCTTCCCTCTCTATTGGTTATTGGTCTCTCACTCCTCTCCTTCTCTTTCTCCATATGTTGTTTCTCCAGGGTCCTGGTGCTATTATCCAGGTCAGGGCTCTTGTCGATGTGTGGCTGACTAGGGTCTACATCCCAAATGGCACCCTTTTCCCTATGTAGAGCGCTACTTTTGACCAGGGCCCTATAGGGTGCGATTTGGGATGCAGACTAGGTCCTGTGTAGAGGCCTATGGTAGTGTCGTGTAACTAGCTGTGGGGCTGTCGTCTGTTGAATGCTAATATGTTAAGGACTGTGGGTTTATTTAGGGCTCTGTTACTCATTAGCTTTAAGAGAGCGCCCACAGAAGCCTCCCAAATGCGCCATGGGGGTCAGGCGGGTACCATGTTCCTACTATTGAGGCTTGATGACACGCGTACACACACATGCACACACACACAACATCCCCCTTACCCTTTCCACCCCACTCAACCCTGAAAACTTGCTCTTTTGTGATTTTTAACCAGACTCATTCCATTCTTGCTCTCTCTCTTTTTTTCAGTGCTCCTGCTGTGATCAACTCGAAGATTCTGACGGTGACGGTCCGACCAGAACCCAAACCCAGTGAACCCATGGTAGTGGTGGAGCTGTCCCCGCTGCTCAATGTAAGTATAACATGACATAGCCTGGTTATAATCCTACATAGACAGGGTTGGGTAGGTTACTTTCTAAATGTAATCCGTTAGTAATTACCTGTCCATAATTGTAGTCAATGAAATAAAATAAAATGTTATTTGTCACATGCGCAGAATACAACAGGTGTAGACCTTACAGTGAAATGCTTACTTACAAGCCCCAAACCAACAATGCAGTTTTAAGATAATAGAGTTAATAAATAAACTAAAGTAAAAGTGACACAATAAAATAACAATAACGAGGCTATATACAGGGGGTACCGGTACCGATTCATTGTGTGGGGGTACAGGTTAGTCGAAGTAATTTGTACATGCAGGTAGGGGTAAAGTGACTATGCATAGATAATAAACAGTGGGTAGCAGCAGTGTACAAACAAATGCAAATAGTCTGGGTGGCCATTTGATACATTTTTCAGCAATCTTATGACTTTGGTGTAGAAGCTGTCAAGGGCCTTTTGGCTCCGGTACTGCTTGCCGTGCGGTAGCAGAGAGAACTATCTATGACTTGGGTGACTGGAGTCTGACAATTTTTAGGGCCTTCCTCTGACACCGCTGAGTATATACTGTAGATCCTGGATGGCAGGAAGCATGGTCCCAGTAATGTACTGGGGTGTACGCACTACCCTCTGTAGCGCCTTACATGCTGACCAGACCGGACACGTCGTGTGCGAGTGTTGCAAAATACATTTACAAATCCATGTTATTCAATTATTGCACCCACACTGCTCACGCGGGCCAACGAGCGTCTGCGTTGCCAAGGGCTAAAATAGAAGTCATTCCTATTTCTGACGCAGATCGCGYTGCAAGTCCTGCCTCTCCCATCTCCTCATTGGTTATACCCACGTGGGTGATTGAAAGACAAACTGTTTTGCCGGTCGTCGTGGTAATACTATGAAAGTTTAGATGCCAATCACTATATAAGTTCAAAGATGAAAAAGCCTGGAAGGAGGAGAGATGACTAGAAATGATTCGGTTGACCATTTTATATGTGGATTAATTGTCGGAGTAGAGGACCTTGTGCATTTCAGGTAAAATAACAACTCAATGTTTATATCCCAGGACAAATTAGCTAGCAACAGCAAGCTAGCTAAATAGGACAAATTAGCTAGCTTGTGCAAGCTAGCTAGCTAAATTGCCATACATGTTTAATGCTTTTCGACCTGTCCCCAAATTAATATAATTGGTTTAGAGTTTGTTTTGATATTTTAACCTGTGTGTCGTGATTGCGTTTGGTGTGGGGGGACAAAATAAATTTATGCACGATGGCGCACGCGCTCAGCCGGTTTGGGTTCCGTGTTACTGTCGGATGCCGAGCAGTTGCCATACCAGGTGGTGATGCAACTGAACAGGATGCTCTCGATGGTGCACCTGTATAACTTTTTGAGGATCTGGGGACCCATCCCAAATCTCCAGTCTCCTGAGGGGGAAAAGGTGTTGTCGTGCCCTCTTCATGACTGTCTTGGTGTGTTTGGACCATGATAGTTTGTTGGTGATGTGGACAACAAGGAACTTCGAACCGCTCCACTACAGCCCCGTTGATGTGAATRGGGGCGTGTTCGGCCCTCCTTTTCCTGTAGTCCACGATCATCTCCTTTGTCTTGCTCATGTTGATGGATAGGTTGTTGTCCTGGCACCACACTGCCAGGTCTCGGACCTCCTCCCTATAGGCTGTCTCATCATTGTCGGTGATCAGGCATACCACTGTTGTGTCRTCAGCAAACTTAATGATGGTGTTGGAGTCGTGCTTGGCCACACAGTCGTGGGTGAACAGAGAGTATAGGAGGGGACTAAGCCTCTGGTAGGCGTACGTCACTGGGCAGCTCACGTCTGGGTTTCACTTTGTTGTCCGAGTGTCAAAGCCAGTGTAGTAGGATTCAATCTTAGTCCTGTATTGACTCTTTGACTGTTTGGTGGTTTGGCTGAGGGCATTACGGGATTTCTTATACATTTTCCGGGTTACAKTCCCGCTCCTTGAAAGCGGCAGYTCTAGCCTTTAGCTCGGTGTGGATGTTGCCTGTAATCCATGGCTTCTGGTTGGGATATGTAGGTATGGTCACTGTGGGGACGACGTTGTCAATGCACTTATTGATGATGCTGGTGACTGAGATGGTATACTCCTCAATGCCATTGAATGAATCCCAGAACATATTCCAGTCTGTGCTAGCTAGTGTTGTTGTTCAGCCACGACTCGGTGAAACATAAGATATTAAAGTTTTTAATGTCCCGTTGGTAGGATAGTCTCGATCGGAGCTCATCCAGTTTATTCTCCAGTCTCTAGAAATCGCTGTTCTGATATCCAGAAGCTCTTTTTGGTCATAAGAGACAGTAGCATCAACATTATGTACAAAATAAGTTACAAACAATGCGAACAAAATGGCACAGTTGGTTAGGAGCCCGTAAAACGGCAGCCATCCCCTCCGGCGCCATTCAATAACATAACTTTTGAATTACCAAAACTCAGGAGCGTAATCTGATTATTTTCTGTTATTTTTAGATGACTTTCCCCTCAAGAGGCATTAGAAGAAGACAAACATGAATATTACCCGTTAAACAAGATCTATTGCAAGATTAATCAATGTAAGAGTTTACATAGCTGGTCATAAATGGATGTTGCATTTTATTTTATGAGTTGGTTATGTAGACTTCTTCTAACCAATTGCTTTCATTTACAGATAATGATATGATTAGGCTATATCTTTACATTAAAAACCAAAGTCTTTCAGATTTTCAGTCATTCCAGTTCACTTCATTTTTTTTCACCTATATTTAACCAGGTAGGCCAGTTGAGAACAAGTTCTCAATTACAACTGCGACCTGGCCAAGATAGAGCAAAGCAGTGTGACACAAACAACAACACAGAGTTACACATGGGATAAACAAACATACAGTCAATAACACAATAGAACAACTCTGTACACGGTGTGTGCCAATGAAGTAAGGAGGTAAGACAATAAATAGGCCAATAGTGGTAAAGTCATTACATTTTAGAATTTTACACTGGAGTTATATATGTGCAGATGAGGATGTGCAATGAGAAATACTGATGTGCAAAAGAGCAGACAAACAAAAACAAATATGGGGATGAGGTACGTAGTAGGTTGGATGGGCTATTTACAGATGGGCTGTGAACAGCTGCAGCGATCGGTAAGCTGCTCTGACAGCTGACGCTTAAAGTTAGTGAGGGAGATATAAGTCTCCAACTTCAGTGATTTTTGCAATTCGTTTCAGTCATTGACAGCAGAGAACTGGAAGGAAAGGTGGCCAAAGGAGGTGTTGACTTTGGGGATGACCAGTGAAATACCCCTGCTGGAGCGCGTGCTACGGGTGGGTGTTGCTATGGTGACCAGTGAGCCGAGGTAAGGCGGAGCTTTACCTAGCAAAGACTTATAGATGACCTGGAGCCAGTGGGTCTGACGACGAATATGTCGCGAGGACCAGCCAACGTCCCATGTGTAACTCTGTGTTGTTTGTGTCGCACTGCTTTGGTCTATATTGGCCAGGTCACAGTTGTAAATGAGAACTTGTTCTCAACTGGATGACCGCGGCAGCTTTCCAATCTTTAGGGATCTCAGACGATACGAAAGAGAGGTTGAACAGGCTAGTAATAGAGGTTGCAACAATTGCGGCRGGTAATTTTAGAAAGAGAGGGTTCAGATTGTCTAGCCCAGCTGATTTGTAGGGGTCCAGATTTTGCAGCTCTTTCAGAACATCAGCTATCTGGATTTGGGTGAAGGAGAAATGGGGGAGGCTTGGGCAAGTTGCTGTGGGGGGTGCAGAGCTGTTGACCGGGGTAGGGGTAGCCAGGTGGAAAGCATGGCCAGCCATAGAAAWWTKTTTATTGAATTCTCGATTATCGTAGATTTATCGGTGGTGATAGTGTTTCCTAGTCTCAGTGCAGTGGGCAGCTGGGAGGAGGTGCTCTTATTCTGCATGGACTTTACAGTGTCCCAGAACTTTTTGGAGTTTGTGCTACAGGATGCAAATTTCTGTTTGAAAAAGCTAGCCTTTGCTTTCCTAACTGCCTGTGTATATTGGTTCCTAACTTCTCTGTAAAGTTGCATATCGCAGGGGCTATTCGATGCTAATGCAGTACGCCACAGGATGTTTTTGTGCTGGTCAAGGGCAGTCAGGTCTGGAGTGAACCAAGGGCTATATCTGTCCTTGGTTCTGCATTTTTTGAACGGAGCATGCTTGTCTAATATGGTGAGGAAGTAACATTTAAAGAATGACCAGGCATCCTCAACTGACGGGATGAGGTCAATATCCTTCCAGGATACCTGGGCTAGGTCGTTTAGAAAGGCCTGCTCGCTGAAGTGTTTTAGGGAGCGTTTGACAGTGATGAGGGGTGGTCATTTGACCGCGGACCCATTACGTACGCAGGCAATGAGGCAGTGATTTCTGAGATCCTGGTTGAAGACAGCAGAGGTGTATTTAGAAGGCAGGTGTGTCAGGATGATATCTATGAGGGTGCCCCTGTTTACGGATTTAGGGTTGTACCTGGTTGGTTCCATGATAATTTGTGTGAGATTGAGGGTCATCCTAGTTTAGGTCACCTAACAGTACAAACTCTGAAGATAAATKGGGGGCAATTAATTCACATATGGTGTCCAGGGCACAGCTGGGGCCTGAGGTGGGTCTATAACAAGCGACAACAGTGAGAGGCTTATTTCTGGAAAGTTKGATTTTTAAAATTAGAATCTCGAACTGTTTGGGCACAGATCTGGATAGTATGACAGAACTCTCTGCAGTAGATTGCAACTCCACCCGTTTGGCAGTTCTATCTTGGCGGGAAATGTTGTAGTTAGGGATGGAAAGGCTTCTGATGTTAACATGCATGAAACCAATGCTTTTACGGTTACAGAAGTCAACAAATAATAGCGCCTGGGGAGTGGGAGTGGAACTAGGGGCTACAGGGCCTGGGTTAACCTCTACATCACCAGAGGAACAGAGGAGGAGTAGGATAAGGATACGGCTTAAGTTATTAGAACTGGTCGTCTAATGCGTTGGGGACAGAGAATAAAGGAGCAGACTTCTAGGCGTGGTGGAATACGTACAAGGCATAATGTACAGACAAGGGTATGATAGGATGTGAGTACAGTGGAGGTTAACCTAGGCGTTGAGTGACTTCATCTCTGTAGGGACAAGTTAAGCCAGGTGAGGTCTCTGCATGTGTGTGGGGTGAGACAAAAKAGCTATCTAAGGCATTCTGAGTGGGATTGAAGGCTCTACAGTGAAATAAAACAGTAAAAACTAGCCAAGACAGCAGTAGACAAGGTGTCACGCCCTGGCCATAGAGAGGTTTTTATTCTCTATTTTGGTTAGGCCAGGGTGTGACTAGGGTGGGCATTCTAGTTTCTTTATTTCTATGTTGTCTATTTCTTTGTGTTTGGCCRGGTGTGGTTCTCAATCAGAGGCAGCTGTCTATYGTTRTCTCTGATTGAGAACCATACTTAGGTAGCCCTTTTTTCCACCTGWCTTKGTGGGAAGTTGACTTTGTTTAGGGCACATAGCCTTTAKCTTCACGGTTTGTTTTTGTAGTGTTTGTTGTTTTGCTCGGCGTCTTTTTTCCCAAATAAAGAGAAAATGTACACTCACCACACTGCACCTTGGTCTTCTTCTTTTAACGGCCGTGACACAAGGCATATTGACATTAGAGAGAGGCATAAAGCAATCACATGCGTTGGTMAGGAGAGCTAAGACAACAACGGGTAAATGGCGATGAATGGGCAGAGCGGTTCAGTTAGATACATACAGGACCTAAGTTCAAAGCTGGGGCCGACAGGTAAACAAAATGAGGTACCGTGTTATTGAAACAGTCCAGGGGGCATCAGCTGTGTTAGCTGAGTGATCATAGGGTCAAAAGAGCAGCAATAGGTGAGTCAGGGCGCTGTTCGGTAGTCACTACTACGCTAGGCGAGCAGGGGATATCCCTTAATATCCCTTGATCTTCAAGAACATGTCTTGGAAAAATAGATTAGCTAAATTGTTTTACCTGAGCATAACCCAAAAACGAAGGACTTATTAGCCTACTCTGTTGTTTATGATTTTATTGTCATGGAGGACTGATTGGGCTCATTGCTTCCGGTTGAAAAATAAATGCTGCTCTCATGGAATGGCATGCTTTGAGCACTACCGAAAAGTGCTATTTGCATGTGAAAAATGTCTGCCATATGCCTCTGTTGTTGATGTTTTTGTTGGTGACACTGATATCTCGAAGCTGTTTAAGTCTGTCAAAGGTTTGGGAGTTTGAGCATGTGTCCATTAATCCTTTGGAATATATATTTGTTTTATCAGAACAAAGTAGATTGAGCAATAAAATCCYCTCTCGTGGTCTTCTTAAATGAAACTTGTTTTTGACAGTATGGAGCACAATACCACGGAGGAGTTTAGAACGGAGGTACTCCCTCAAACTTTTATTCCGTAGGCTGGGATCTGCACTATGCAACTGTTGCAGGAGCACATTTTTCACTGGCTGTCCACATTTTTTTTTCAAACCTTTATTTAACTAGGCAAGTCAGTTAAGAACAAATTCTTATTTACAATGACAGCCTACACCGGCCAAACCTGGACRACTCTGGGCCAATTGTGCGCCACCCTATGGGACTACCAATGTAATGCTGCCTGGATTCGAACCAGGGACTCCAGTGACGCCTCTTGCACTGAGATGCAGTGCCTTAGACCGCTGTGCCACTCGGGAGCAAAAACAATGGTTGTTAGGCAGCTTTACCTTCTTCAATTCAATAGACGTATTCCGTTACTCCCGAACCTTGTACATAGACTAGTTATAAAACTACATACACCAGTTACAATGTAGACCAGCTATAATGTGCTATAAACCATTATAGAACTAACGCTCAGAGGTAGTAGGGGGGCAGTCATTGCCCTAATATGACATAGCCTGATAATGATGTGAATCAGCCTGATAATGATGTGCTTCAGCCTGATAATGATGTGTCACAGCCTGATGTGTCACAGCCTGATAGTGATGTRGTTCCTCTCTAGGTTTCTTCCTAGGTTCCTGCCTTTCTAGGGAGTTGTTCCTAGCCACCCTGCTTCTACACCTGCATTGCTTGCTGTTTGGGGTTTTAGGCTGGGTTTCTGTATAGCACGTTGTGACATTGGCTGATGTAAAAAGGGCTTCATAAATWAATTTCATTGATAGATTGATACGGATGTGACATAGCCTGATAATGATGTGTCATAGCCTGATAATGATGTGTCATAGCCTCATAACGATGTCTCATAGCCTGATAATGATGTCTCATAGCCTGATAATGATGTCTCATAGCCTCATAACGATGTCTCATAGCCTTGCAGTGAGTACCTGATTGGTCCGCGAGTCTAATGTTGAGCTTAGTGTTGACGCGCATTCGTCAGTCCGTCTGACTGTGATTGATGGCTGAATGCTAGAAAAAGCTGCTACGCCACGTGGCATCGGAGGCTAATGAGCTGTGGGACTTGTGATGTAGATGACATCCGTTATGTGAGTGAGCTGAAACAAAGAGTTGTCTTCCACGCTTCCTCTGGCCGGCTGCTGGATACACGCTTCCTCTGGCCGGGCCTGCCTGATACACGCTTCTCTGGCCATGCTGCCTGGATACAACGCTTCCTCTGGCCGGCTGCCTGGATACACGCTCCTCTGGCCGTGCTGCCTGGATACACGCTTCTCTGGCCATGCTGCCTGGATACACGCTTCTCTGGTCGCCGTACACGCTTCCTCTGGCCGGGCTGCCTGGATACACGCTTCCTCTGGCGTGCTGCCTGGATACACGCTTCCTCTGGCCGTGCTGCCTGGATACACGCTTTCTCCTCTGGCCGTGCTGCCTGGATACACGCTTCCTCTGGCCGTGCTGCTGGATACACGCTTCCTCTGGCCGTGTGCCTGGATACACACTTCCTCTGGCCGGGCTGCCTGGATACACGCTTCCTCTGGCCATGCTGCCCTGGATACACGCTTCTCTGGCCGGGCTGCCTGGATACACGCTTCCTCTGGCCGTGCTGCCTGGATACACGCTTACTCTGGCCATGCTGCCTGGATACACGCTTCCTCTGGCCGGGCTGCCTGGATACACGCTTCCTCTGGCCGTGCTGCCTGGATACACGCTTCCTCTGGCCGTGCTGCCTGGATACACGCTTCCTCTGGCCGTGTCTGCCTGAGATACACGCTTCCTTGGCCGTGCTGCCTGGATACACGCTTCCTCTGGCCTGCTGCCTGGATACACGCTTTTCTGGCCGTGCTGCCTGGATACACCTTCCTCTGGCCGGGCTGCCTGGATACACGCTTCCTCTGGTCGGCTGCCTAGATACCGCTTCTCTGGCCGGGCTGCCTGAGATATACGCTTCCTCTGGCCGTTGCTGTCCTGGATACACGCTTCCTCTGGCCGTGCTGCCTGGATACACGCTTCGCTCTGCCTGCTGCCTGGATACACGCTTCCTCTGGCCGGGCTGCCTGGATACACGCTTCTCTCCTGGCCGTGCTGCCTGGATACACGCTTCCTCTGGCCGTGCTGCCTGGTGATACACGCTTCCTCTGGCCGTGGCTGCCTGGATACACGCTTCCACTTGCCGGGCTGCCTGGATACACGCCTTCCTCTGGTTGGGCTGCCTAGATACACGCTTTATCTGGCCGCGCTGCCTATACATTTATTGGTCGGGCTGCCTAGATACATGCTTCCTCTGGTCGGGCTGCCTATACACGCTTTATCTGGCGCGCTGCCTAGATACACGCTTCATCTGGTCGGGCTGCCTAGATACACGCTTCCTCTGGCCGGGCTGCCTAGTACACGCTTCCTCTGGCCTGCTGCCTGATACACGCTTCCTCTGGCCGGGCTGCCTAGATACACGCTTATCTGGCGGGCTGCCTAGATACACGCTTCTCTGGCCGCGCTGCCTGGATACACGCTTCCTCTGGTCGGGCTGCCTAGATACACGCTTCCTCTGGCGCGGGCTGCCTAATACACGCTTCCCTGGCCGGGCTGCCTAGATACACGCTTTTCTGGCCGGGCTGCTAGATACACGCTTCCTCTGGCCGCGCTGCCTAGATACACGCTTCCTCTGGTGCGGGCTGCCTAGATACACGCTTCCTCTGCCCGGGCTGCCTAGATACACGCTTCCTCTGGCCGGGCTGCCTAGATACACGCTTTATCTGGCCGGGCTGCCTAGATACACGCTTCCTCTGGCCGTGCTGCCTGGATACACGCTTCCTCTGGCCGGGCTGCCTAGATACACCTTTATCTGGCCGTGCTGCCTGGATACACGCTTCCTCTGGGCGCTGGCCTAGATACACGCTTTTCTGGCCGTGCTGCCTGATACACGCTTCATCTGGCCGGGCTGCCTGGATACACGCTTCCTCTGGCCGGGCTGCCTAGATACACGCTTCCTCTGGCCGGGCTGCCTAGATACACGCTTCCTCTGGCCATGCTGCA